>NC_090786.1:4422500-4525000 GCF_040054535.1 Antennarius striatus | reverse complement strand
CCGGCACACACTCTCGCGGTCTCACTTCTCACCTCTGACAGCGTCCGCCTACTCACGGCATGGAGAGAGAGAGAGAGATACGCTTGTAATGTTAAGATCCAAAAAGCCGTGACGAACTCCGAAAAGATGAAAAAAACAACAACCCCAAAACGGTTGTTTTTAACAGCTCATGGCTGAATGTATTTGTCAACAAGGCATCAAATAAACAAGTAAAAACAGCTGAAAAAAAAAAAGCCCCCACCTTGGGTTGATTTTTACTGTCCAGCTTTGATGGACAGACGTGAGAATAACTCATTTAAATCAGAAATAAATTGGTTCAGCCGTCGGAGCGGACATGTAGGCATCGATCCATGAACACACACATGTAGACACACATTTACACACATGATGCATATGATCCTGCAGCAGTTTTTGAGTGTACCACACACACACACACACACACACGCACATACACACACAAGTATCTTATTCCCATAGTAAAAGCTGCCTCCAAGAGACAATCAATAAAATGCTTCTTAAATTGCTCTGCTTTACAAAGAGAGAGAAAGAGTTGTTCCCATCCCTCGCTCATCTAATCGCTGCCCAGTGTGGAGTAGGAAGATGAAGGTAAGATGTTGTAGAAAGAGAGGAAGACAATGGGAGGAGGGAGGGAGCTATGGGATGGGAGAAACAGCGAAGCCCAGAGGAGGTGTTGATTTCAGAAGGAAAGAAGGGAGAGCGGAGAATCAACAGTCGTGTGAGGCTCTAAAAAAAAAAATAAAAAAAAAAGAGGGAGGAAATGATGAAAATGAAAAGAAGGGGAGAGGGGAGGAGAAACAAATGATGGAGGATGAAAAAGAGAGGGAAGAGGGGGGAGAAAAGAGAGCGAGAGCCAAACAAGTTGTCTTAGGAATGGAGGGAATCTGGGGAGAAAGGAGGAAGGCAGAATGGGTAGAATAGAAATTGGAGGGGTGGATGAAAAGGAGGGATGTGGGGTTATAGAGAAGGCAATATTATAGAATTAAGAGTGGAACAAAAAGGACGATGAGAAGAATGGAGTCAATTAACAGTCAGTGAAAGAACCATGAAATAGTTTTAAATAAGAGTCATCAGAGGCCGTGAGGATGAATGAAGGACAGAAAGAAAGGATGATGACGACACGGAACAACAGATGAAGAAGACTGGGGAAGAAAGGGAGTCAAAGGAGGGGAGAGGAAGAAAAGTGGGAGGAAGATGGATGATGGAGGTGATGTAGAAGGGAATGATGATGAAGAGGGAAAGGGGGAAAGAGGGAGATGGGGACAGGAGGTACACAGGAACACCTAGTATGCCCTTCTGATTTAACTTCTTATGAGGTACGCCTCTGGATTTTAATTTGGTGGATATAAACCTTTTGCTTCCTAATATGGTCACATCAGACGATGTATTTAAAGGCAAACTGACCAAACCGTGGACTGAAATGTCAAAACGAAACCTCGTCATCGTCTTTGTCTGTCAAAGACGTGTGAAAGACGTGTCGATGAAGGCAGGGAACCGCATGCATGTGGTGTTTATCTAAAAAAATACAAAAGTGGATTTTAAACGTAAAAAAACAAAGAAAATAAAGTTCCATCTTCACCCCAAAACGGACACACAAGCGCTCTCACAGGCAGGTCCAGTAAATCACCCAGAATTCAAAGAGTCGTGATGATTTATCATTCCGCATGCGGTGATGAACACACAGCCAAGACACCCAAATTCAACGTCATACTTACCCACAATGCAACGGGTGTGCGACATCCTGCAAACTGAGATTTACAAATACACCCCGAATGAACTTCAACATACTCCTTTTACATTAAACGCACACACACACACACACACCTTGGATAGTCTCCCATCCTCTCCACACACACACACACACACTCTTGCAGACGCTCACACACCATCACGAATATGAAATATGAATTTGCAAGAGTGGCAGATAAATAAAAGATGACCGCGGAGGCGGTGTGGAGGAACCTTCGCTGTCACACGTTACTAAAATCATGCCTGGGCCGGGATTTCCTTTTTGTCTCGGTGTTCAAGTGTCAGAAGCGCAGCCCGGGCCGCGTTCCTCTGAAGACTCTCAGGCTATGTTTAGTTCGCAGCCCTTTGCTCTGGAGTGCTGGGCTGTCAGGTAGCTATGGCGCCCATCCAGCTGATCAGACGAAGCTCTAAAACGCCCGAAGGGAGCCCGGTCTCAGCCGCGCTTTTGTTTTTCCCCCCTCAACTGCAAGACTTGCATGCCGATGACGCCGGCAGGACGAATCCGAGGTGTTCTGGTTTTTCGTGCAGCGGATTTTTCTCAACAGTTTTTCTGATTTTCTTTTCTGTATTGCAGCTGCTATACGAGAAAGAAAGGAGGGGGGGAAAAAATCATGGAATCTACAGGATTATACCAACCAAACGGAAGATGAGAGGTGCAAAGGGGGGGTCTGGGTGTGTGAAGTGGATATTTTGCTTTTTTTTTTTTTTTTTTCCCCCAGATTGCTGCAGATTAATTTTTCAGAGCAGACAAATAAAAAATAAATAAATAAAAATAAAAATCACCTGGTTGATGCAGAGGCAGGAGAAGCAGATCTACAGCTTACGGTATTATTGTTCCCAGCTTTGTCAGATCAAAATGTAATCCTGCATAACACCCCATTAATACTCACAAACTATTACGTCAGTGAAAGTATCGTGTTGAGGAGGAGGAGGAGAGAAAAAAAAAAGATTCTTTATTCTCTTTGGGAATGCAGGGGAAGATTAAGAGAATTCCCATCTGTCAGGCAGGGAGATGAAGAAGAAAGACAAATAAAATCAGAACTAATCATCCGTGTGTGTGTGTGTGTGTGTGTGTGTGTGTGTGTGTGTGTGTGTGCGTGTGTGTGTGGCTGATTTTTCTCTGGAGCTGGTTAATATGTAAAAGAGTCTTTTTCAATCCGGATTTTGTTAACGATGAAACAGAAGAAGAGGAGAGGAGATGGACGAAAATCGGAACGAGGATGTGGGAGAGGATCAGGTTGACAGGCCGGTGTTTTTATGTGTATTTTGGTTCCTGATCGGACCCATCTGGTCCTCAGAGAGACAGAGAGACAGAGAGAGAGAGAGAGAGAGAGAAGCTCCAGGCTGATCTGAGCTTTAATCACCGACCGCCGGGCATCCTGACCCTGAATCCATCCGCTGCAGAGCTCACGGTTCAACTCAGTCCAACCGATTCGACCCCGCAGGGCAAAGGCTCTCTGTAATGCAACACCACAGCCTTATGGGGGGGGGGATCTTCTGCACACACTGAATTATGAATCCAATATAGAGCCGTAATAAGAGCAGCCACTGACTATATAGTCCACCTTTATCGAGGGCCGGATCTGGGAGAGAGCTGCTTTCCAGCGGGTTCAGAGATCAGATCAACGTCTGGGCTTCATATGCATTCATTAGGCAGACAAGTGCTCACGCCTGGCTGACTAAATTAATTAATTTGAATGGTTAACTTGCTTAATGTGTGGAAGAGGAGTAGGCAGAGGAATATGAGGGAGGTAAATTAGTACATTTCTAAAAAATCAGTCCGTGATTGAAAGCAGAGATGAGCAAAATTTAATCAAGGAAGCTGCAAAAAAAAAAAAGAAAAAAAGAAGAGTTTGATCAACGGTGAGAGAAATCAATTCCAAATGCTCCAAACAATGGAAGAATGGCTCTGAGAAATGAATGAATAATAACTGGATGAGAGAAAAGGATGGAGACGGAGGAGAGTAAGGAGACAACGAACAAACAAACAAATGAATAATGACGCGGAAAAGACCCACAACCAGGAAGTAAATGGAATAAATACACAACTGTGGCTCCACATGTATGGTATGCATGTAGCAAACATGTAATCTAAATAAAATATGTTCTTATAATTTAAATATAGAATATTAAAGTGTAGGCATGACCTCATTCTCTTCTTTTCGACCATAAAGTCGCCACTTTTCCTCAAGCGTTGTTTTATTTCCTCTACACGCACGGGAAAGCTGGCTAGCGCTTCCTCCGCCAACTAAAACACATCACTTCCTGTGTAGCATGGGATTATTAAGACGAGAGCCTCTGAAGTGAATGTTTGGACGAGCAAATAGACCTTTTTTTTTTTTTTTTTCCCCCCGCAAATGGCATTTTGAAATGCCACGGCAGGAAAAGCACAGATACAATTACAAAGCATTAAAGATGGCCGCGTGCCATTTAGTGCTGCACGTTCCAGATACCGCCGCACGCTGACTCAATGTCATGGCTTACTGGAAGCCTTAAATGGAACGCAGCCGCCTTAAATGAAATTAGCTACACCTGTTTGGTGCTGCGGCGACTTTTCAAAAGGGCTGCAGTGGAAAAAAAGTCAGTTTGGAAAGTTTCACCAACAAATTCTACTTTGAATTGTGTGTGTGTGTGTGTGTGTGTGTGTGTGTGAGATGGTGGAAGCAGAAAACAGACAGAAGGTCTTTTAGGGTACGGATCCGTGACAGGAAGTGGTCTCAGGGGGGAGGAGTCAGACAAATTAATGGTGAGGGCAGCTGAACCACAGCTGGAGCAGTGTGAAAGCATCTTTACGTGTGTGTGTGTGTGTGTGTGTGTGTCTAACGAGGGTGCGAAATAAACTGACACACACACACACACACACACACATACACACACTGCCCTGGTTTTGCCCATCCTTCCTGTTCAATCATTGATTACTTGAAATCCTAGAATTCCTGTTTTACAATAATATTCATGTATAAAACTTCTGAATTGACAAAAAGCAGATTTGGATGGAACCTGCTGAAGGGTTTTTGCTATAAGACGGGCAAGAGATGGAGATGAAGAGGAATACTTAGGGATTTCTGTCTTCTTTTCTTGAACTTTAGAAGATTTTATTTGAGTCATTTTTTTAGTGAGTTCGTGTTTCCAGCTCCCGATAATCTGTTTTTCTCCGATTCATTAAGAGTCTTCAGGTTTTAAACCATTGAACAAAGTTTCTGTTCTGCCCTCAGCAGAGAATCCTGATTTTTCTTTTTTGAATTTTTCTAGAACAAATAATTCATGAATTAATGGTTAAAAATAACAGTACAATGTAGTATAATTTAAATGCTGATGAGTTTTTAACAAACTGTAGATAATAGACTTTTATTACTATTTTATCACCTTCATCACATCGATTAATCATCGGAATAATCACTAGATTACTAAAATCCATTATTACAGCTCTTAAATAAACTCACACAGTTCTACACACACACGCACGCACACACACACACACACACACACACACACACACACAAACACACACTGCTTTGATGGTGGGATAATCTCTCAATTGTGCACTGAAAACTTCTTTCTGCCGATTTAGAGTAGCCAAAAAACTCTAAATTTAGCTTGGGCTCCAGTTAATTGCTCCATGGAAAGCAAAATAGTGTGTGTGTGTGTGTGTGTGTGTGTGTGTGTGTGTGTGTGTGTGTGTGCGTGCGTGCGTGTGTGTGTAACCACAGACTGTGCAGAATGAAAACTGCAGGCCCCAAATGTCAGTATAGATGTGGCTCCTCAAGCATGTTGTCTAATCCAGACTCAGGCTATTTATATCCAACAAACAATAAATAAATGCACACACACACACACACGCACACACACACACACACAGACACACACGCACACGCACACACATATACGCGCTGGGGATCTGTAGTCTTTCAAGATATTAAATTACAGAAATTGCTTGGCTTCAGCGACGGTCCATTGACTTTTCCTACATGGACATAACATACGTATGCAAACACGCCAAGCACCATGCACACACACACACACACACACACACACACACACACACACACACACACACACACACACACACACACACACACACACACACACACACACACACACACACACACACACAGAGGTGCAGATGACAGCTGCTCCACTGACTGTTATGTCATGACCTCACATAACACTCATACAAACAAACAGTGTGGGTTACATTCCAATAAGCACGTAGTGGAGCCGAGTGGACGCCACCGCGGTTTTCTTTTACAGTTGTGGTGATTTTGCTTTTCACTAGCGGGGCCTGCGTTTATCCTGATCCCCACTTCAGGACCAAACAGAACCCTATTTACCCATCAGCCCGTGAATATCTGATCCGTTATGGCGGAGCAGGAGGGGTCCGATCCTGAGGGAACACAATATACCAGAGCTCTTTAACGCTTTACTTTTTCCAGGTGACCCATTATAGCCGAGTTTCTTCCCCGACAAGATGAGAACACCTTCAGATATGTGAGTAAAGAGGAGAATAATCACTCCATCATCGGGGGTATTAACAGTCAGCCGGATGGATGTCTCGATTTGGGATTCAACAGGTGATCGTCACGTGATGAAACGGGCCCAGGAGTCCAGCTAATCATGCTTTAAAGGAGAAAGAAAAGACCAGAAACAGAGGGTTGAGGGTTGAGACTTGCAGAAATGTCAGAGAGATAAGTCGATCCGTGTCGTGCCCATTCCAAAAAGAGCTAGAAAGTTGGAGAGTTTTCTGGATGCTGCGCTGCAGGGTGGAACACAGATGAAAGGGCAGAAAGGAGGGATGAGAGAGAGAGAAAAATGAATCAAAAAAAAAAAAAAAAAGATGAACCCGGGTTCTCTCTAGAGGCAGCTGATTAAGCGTTTACCGCCCATCATGAAAAGGTCATAATTAGCTTGTGTGTTTGTGGCTGAAAGGTTTCGCCGTGGAGCTTTAGTCGGGCTAAACTCATGTTTTCCCAGGGATTTCTGGGCTCTTCAGACGGTTTACACGTCCGCCATCGCAAGGCTCTGACTCAAAATCTATAGTCTGTGACGGTTGAGGATTCAACGAGATGTCAACACAAATAAAGCAAAACCCCCTCCCCCCCAATACGAGAAGGCTGCATTTCAGGAAGGATGACTTCATGATTCTGCTGCTATGCAGATTAAAGAGCAAATTTCTGGGCCAATTTGTTGCCTGATTGCACATTTAAGACAATAAATTAATGGTTAAACCTGGTATATTGGGTCAAAACACTTTTTTATTTATTTATCATGATCTGAACCGTTGCATCCTACAGGTGGGGGCTAATTCATAGCGGAACTGAGTGATTCAGAAAGGTTAATACTTCAGCAGTCATCTATAATGGAAATAAAGTGTTCATTCATTCATGAGTGCCTGGAAAGAATTAAAAGGATGGGATTACTCCAGACATCCTTTAATGAGTTGTTTCCACCGCTTCCTCGGTTTGATGCGATTTCCATGGCGATCGCAGACGAGTTAAGCATCATAAAAATAATCAGACATTCCTACGACATGAGTGATTTGTTTCCTCTCCTTCACAGAAGACTCTCTCTCTCCATTTTTACATTTTTTAGCCACGTGCTTCTTCCTGAGATTGAAGCGGGGAAGGTAACGCGTTACGTAAGCCGATGGCGGGAGATGATTAGCGCCGATGGTGAGAAGCTGTCGCACCGACAGGAAGCAGAAGAATGCGACGGAGGGTCTGCTTGCGAGGGTAAATCAAGTTCGGATGCTGCGCCGCCGACTCCTGAATAATGGTGAAAGCCACCACACAATTACTGAAAACTCAATTTTCTACAGGGGACCTCAATAATGGGGATAAAGCTCCGGTTCCGGCGGGTCAGCATCCTGGTCTGGAGAGTCCAGAAAACTGGAACGTATACCGATAGCTTCCATAGCTGACATCTGATGACCCCGTTCGATCAATAACTCTGGATCCTTTTTGTTTAGGGTTTCACACGGGGAACATAAAAATTGCTAAACATATGGAAAATTGATGCACAAACATAAAGAGATGACACAGCCGTAAATAAACAGTCTGCAGGCCACCTGAGACCGGGTATTTATAGCAGAACAGCAATAAATAAATCTGCAGGTGAGTGAGTGTGTGAGTGGCACTGAGATGCTAAAGTCTGTGTCTCTACAACACACACACACACACACACACACACACACACACACACACACACACACACACACACACACACACACACAGTCATTTGCATAGCTGCAAACTGATGCAAAGAGACACAAATACAAGCTCCAACCAGCAGATCTCAGTGAGACAAAGTGTTCAGCACAAATCTCACGTTCTGTGTGTGTGTGTGTGTGTGTGTGTGTGTGTGTGTGTGTGTGTGTGTTTGTGTGTACTCACTGTAGCGTGAGAATTAGCATATTAGAGGTCAAATCCATAATACACAATAGGGGCTGGAGGGTGTGTGCGTTTGTCTGTGTGTGTGTGTATATGTGTGTATGTGTGTGTGTGTGTGTGTGTGTGTGTGTGTGTGTGCTTGCCTTGTAGCCCCTCCTGTGATTCTGACTACACTCTAAAGATGTGTGAACGTGATGATTAGTCCCTTGTTGATGACACACATATTGCATCAGACATAAATGCATACTGCTGCCCACATACACAACAAATGACTCATGCGCGCGCACACACACACACACACACACACCCACACACACACACACATCCAGACTCCTTCCCTAAGGAGTGTCTACCAGCTGTTGTGTTTTAAAGAAGCACGGCGCTCTCGTCTGCTACTAGGTGTTAACATCAGCCAGTGGCTCCTCCCAAGAAGATTAGCAATGCTGCTAAGCTACAGTTACTAAATCAAACCAGAAAGATTAAAATATTTTTTTTAATTTTCAGGTAGCGAGGATCACCAGTTCTCTCAGGTCACAGTTATCCAAACATGAAGCATTTCATCTCCAAAGATCCAGACGTACGTCTGCGTCGCCGCAGGTAGAGGCTATTAATACGCCGTTGAACCAGGACGGCGAAAGTAGGGAACGGAAGCAGGCCGGTATCCTCAGGGAAACGGAGAGCTGCCCTGGTTTCAACCGAGCACTGATGGGAATATCCAGAATGACCGGTGGGACAAAAGGAACGGGAAGAAGGCCCAGTCCACGAAACCTGAGATAGCAATCTGGTTTTGTGACACTTGAGCCGCCGCCGCCGTCGTCGTCTCGTACGGGGATTGATCCGTGAGAGTTTGACCCTAAAAAATACAATTTTCTTCTACATTTCAGGTGGAATGACAGAAAAGGAAGTCATACATAAAGATTATATCTGGGAGGTATTTGAAAGAGGAAGGCCTGTCTTTTAATAACAGTTACAAGACGTTTTCAGTTTAAGGTCTACTCTTTGGCTTTAATGATTATGTTCCTCATTGGATCACTATAAAATTTAATTTACTTACTTTGTTTTTTCTTTTTTTTAAATTTTAATCTTTCTATGACTATGCATTTTAAATGATTAATTTACTTCTGTAAATATTATCAGCAAGTATTTTGTAATTTTTGAGTATTTTTTTGAGAATAAGGGGGTTGGAGTTTGACAAGTTTACACTTCTTCCTACTCCTTTTCGGATAGTGTTCACACCATTCTGGTGTATTTATTATTGTTTGTTATTGTTATTTTGTTTTGTTATTCGAAATAAATGAACTCATTCATTCATTCATTCATTCATTTCTCCAGGAAGCGTTGGGAGTTTTAGACCGAAGAACGTAGAGCGAGAGAAGCACGTACTCCGATAACCGAGTTAGAAAACACACCTGTTGCCCTGATCTTTCTGTCTCCCCGTGTGTGTGTGGGTGTGTGTGTGTTGTGACAGATGTCGCACCACGCTGCTTCCCAGCAGAGGACGGGCTTAAAGTTCTGCCAAGAAGGTTATCTTGACATTCAGCCTCTGATATAAGACACCTCCTAAACGCCGAGGACCGCTGGTAGAATAATAAACGCAACCTTGATCGCAACGCTCATCAAGTCTTACGACAGAAAAGTACAAAAATAAAGCGCGTCCTCGTGCATTCGCGCATCAACGCTCCCGACTTCCCCTCATCGCGGATTTTTTTGTAGGTAGTCACGTGATACTGTAGTCACATTCTATTCGGAAGTGCGCTACATTCGGTGAGTCTTGGAATGCAAAGCACTTCCATGAGACACAAAAATGCTTGAAACAGTCGATAAGAGCGTGGGGAGGGTCATACACGTTATAAGTAATAAGATAAATAGTTTGTCGCAATATTGCGGAATCTGTTATTCGCATGTAGTTCCTGGAACGCGTTAACTGCGAGTAATGATGTTCCAATGCATCTTGAAATTCTGCTTTTCCTGTCGCCACATGTGCAAGAACGACTGGAGCTGGTTTTCTGTTGGTGTTCAAAAAAAAAAAAGAAGAAAATCAAGTCTCTGCAAGTCAGAGCGAAGATTGAAATGGGAAATAGAAGTAAATAAGAGAAGAGGAATACAATCTTACAGTCTGAACATCCAACAGATGAATTCAACTGGTTGATGCGCGCGTCTCGTGAGCAGAGCGGAGGGCGAGGTGACAGATTTTACTCCGACATACTTGTCGTTTCGGCCTCGAGCGGTGCGTTCAACGCGAGTTTTGTACCTTCAGATCCAGCAGAACCACACAGGAGGGGGTTACAAAAAAATCTACACTTGTATTACGCTGATGATACTGGAGTTTAAATGACCCGAGAGACACGAGGAGACCAAGAGGGTGTTTAGCCTAGTTATTTCATAACTACGATTCATTGACCCCACCCCCCCACCCCAACCCCCGCGGTGGTAGAATCTGCTGCTGTAGAGTCGACTTTCAGAAGCGGTTTGGGTTGTGTGTTTCTCAGGGGAGTGACGAGCATCCATCGCCTCCGCTCTCCATCCGACAGTCAGCAGAGACGACTACAGAGCAGAGCCGCGGCCCTTCATCGATTTCCACTTTTGTTCCACTTCATACCAACCAGGAGAAATGAAGAGGGGAGCAGGCGGATGGGGTGTGGGTGGGGGTAGGTGGTGGGGGTGGGTTGAAGGATGTGGTGAAGCTGGAATAGGACGGTGATAAATGTCACGGAATCCTGGAAGTGGAGGTTTTGTATTGCCTTGTGTCACTTAGAAGTAAAGCACAACAAAACCGCGTTAGGACGTGATGCACAACATGCGACGAAGGCGTCACGATGAAGAGGAGGAACTAATGAGGACGAAGATGAAGATGGGGCTAATTTGAGACAACCTTTAGGGCTCAATCTGATATTCTTAATCATGAGGATTTGGAAGCTTACGTTCATTTGGTTTTTATACGAATATATCGAGGGCAGAGGGGTAGGATCAGTGTGTGTGTGTGTGTGTGTGTGTGTGTGTGAGATGTGTGTGTAGCCAGGGAGTGTAGCGTTAGCCTTGCTGCCCTCCTCTCTGATACCCACTGATGTAAGAAACACCCAATCGATCCTGGCTCACAATCACAAAAGCAACGATTTCTAGCTCTCGTTCTTAAAGCTGGCGCACAAATTCAGAAATATGCAGAGAGAGACACACACACACACACACACACACACACACACACAAACACACAACTGCCTATAAACATGCCACACACTGACCCCTGCTACTCCCACTTTTTTTTTTTGAGCGCTTGGGAATGGAAACATTCCTGTGAGAGAGTCCCGAGAGAGAGAGAAGAAAGAGAGGAAGAGGGATGGAGAGCTGCACAGCTCCAGCAGCGTAAACCCAGACTTCACACACACAAGTAGGTGCTGCAGTGGAAACCCGAGGTTACATCATCTTCCTCACATTCTTCCTCTTTCCTGTCGTCTAACATCATTTTATTCTGTTCCTTCACTTCGTTTTTTACTTTTAATGCCGGGAAAAAAGTCGGAACAGAAACCAATCCGCTCTGGTTGGGAAAGTAGCAGCATGCTAAAACTGCACGACAAGAACACACACGCGCGCACGCACACACACACACGCACACACACACACACACACACACACACACACACACGAGAGAGAGATACCAAGCCTTTTAGCATATTCTATTACATGATAAGGCAATAATCATCAGTCCTTGCTAATTGAATACCTGCATGACCTTGTGGCGTATATGTGTGTGTGTGTGTGTATGTGTGTGTGTGTGTGTGTGTGTGTGTGTGTGTGTGTCTGAGGGCATGGACAAATAAAAGGATTGTGGGAGGAATAGGAGGAAAGAATGGTGACATTTCAGAATTCTTTAGAGGGTATATATATTAATAAAAAGCTGATTTGACAGGAACTTCAGGATTATGACTAAAGAACCACAGATAATGAAGCTGCTGAGGTGGGACAGAAGAAGTTTTATGTCTGAAATCAACTCCTAATTTTCTCCCTTACACATCTTTTCTAAAAACCCCTCCTGTCATCGATTAAAGCCTCGAACCCGGGTCCAGGCCGAGGCCTCTAACAAGGGCTTGTTTCAGATCAGCGTTTATCACTGACCTCATTTCTCCTCCTCGCTCCCAGAGGGTCGAGCGGGGGGGGGGGTGTTCCATCGATCCTCTATAAATTCTCACACGCTGGAGGAGCCTTAGCTGTGAATAATGCACGCATGCACAAATCCACACAATACACGTTTACGGCTCAAGCTGGCGTATATCAGCAGAAACACACGCGTGGTGTGTTCGTGCACACAGATAAGCGCTTGAACGCACCGTGCACCCCGGTGATGGAGCGGTGTGTGTACTGTAAGCACAGACACACACACACACACACACACAGGGAAACAACTGATGTCATTTTTTTAAGTTTCCAGAGATACACCACAGGCCAATCCTCGCACAGCGGACGGGGGGAAATGATTTCAGACCCTGGTAATCACAGCTTTAATTACATATTCTGCTCTCCTTCTTTTCCTCCCCCTCTGTTTCACTCTTCCTCTCTTTATATCTGTCTCTTCTTGGCAAGACTTTACGGCCAGACGTTTGTCACTTTGCCATCCTCCTCATGGCTTCCTCTCTCCATGTGAAGCAATGGAAACAGGATTTTTTTTTTTTTTCTGCTCGGCCTTTCTTTCCACTTCTTAATTCGTTTGCTCCACATCTCGTCCCCCCCCCCCACTCTCTTCTGCCTCACTCCCCCTTCCCTCAGTTCTTGTTTAGGGTGATTCAGGCACTTAGACAAAATTTGTGTACAGTATGTTTTTTTCCTGCAAGCTACTGTGTGCAAAACGGAATGAACAAAACAAGTGCAGCCGCAAATGGCACAATGGGTGCAAGAGGGAGGCATATTTATTTGGACAAGCTGTTTAGCATGCAAAATATGCATATGTACTGTATGTGCATGGAACATTAGCTTAGCAAATGCAAGGGACCCATACTTGCAAGGTGCATATGTTTTCAACTTGTATTTAGTGGACAATTTTCAATATTGGCCTCTTAATGCAAAGATAAAAACTGGAAATCACTTTCCAAGTTTTGCAGCAATAACAAAACTAAAGAACATTGCAGCTGAAATTTGCATTTTGTCTCATCTGGACCAGATTCACACGGAGTCCTTCGGTACGGGAGATCAGCCACATATCTGATCAGTGAAGTGGAATCCCCTTGTTTTTCAAGTCTGTCCCTCTATCCCCTGGGAGCGGCCATAGAGGAGAAATGTGCATGCTCAGCACACGTGCTAATATTCGAACAGATACCTCCATTCACAGAAAACCTAGAGCTGGAAAAAAAAAAAATGTTGGTGATGGTAGAATTTGCTCCGGTAGTGATGAGAAACACACACGACACTTTTTTTTCTTTTTTCTTGTGAATAGATTCATCTACAGCCATTCAGACTGATCCGAGTGTTTTTCCATCAATATCTGGCTGAAACTTAAGTTCTGCAGCTCTGAAAAGTAGAAACACACACACACACACACACACACACACGCACACACACACACACACACACACACCGTCGTCCATACAACAGGGTATGGCAAGTGTCTGCCTGATCCAGTTTGGTCTTCATGTGACATCTCAGTGGTTCCACACAGCAGAATCAGAGAGTAAGGGATCATTGCTATGTTTTGTTTTTTTAAAAGAAAAACAGGTCACAGCTGATTGGCTTGTCGGTCAAACTATTAGATGCTAATATGATGCTAAAAATATCTTCAATGCAGCCCTGGTGTAAAACTCTTCACCAACTATCACACCGTAGAGGAGAACACGAAGAGAAAACACATTAAAGGAGTGATGAAAGACTTCAAGCATCCCTCAGAGAAAGGGAAGATTGTTAAAAGAGAGGTAGAGAGAGAGAACGACGAAGGATGGAAAGCTTGAGGCCTTTCTCTCTTCTCATCCTCTGCAGGATCATGGGATTCAGTCGAACCTGTTGGAAACAGGAACGGCTGAGAGCCGACATCCACCACCAGCCCCGACTTCCTGCAGCGAGCTAACCGGAGAGGAAACGTTTTAAAGAAACAACAGATTACTGAAGCTCCATCGATCGCAGCCCCTGTTAGGTTTACATAGAGACTCCTTCATGCTTCTACATCGTCCTGTGGTTCTAAACCAGTCGGTTGCTGCTGCCGTTATCAACCCGAGACCAATCCGACCTCATTTACAAAACAGAACAAAAGATTTTCCACTACCATCTTCTACATCTTCGTTTTTGAGTCTCCATCTGGAGGAGCAGTGGTCATCTCGCCCTCCGTCGGACTTCTCAGGCGAGCAGGGATGAAGATCCTTGCTGACTCACGTTCTCTGAAAGCTTAGCACTACAAAGGCTTCCGTCTCCATGGTTAAAATCGTTCCACTCCACTCAGGATTAAAGACGGGCTCTCGATGGCAAAAAGAAATGGCAATTTCATATCCATTTGGAGATTCTGATGTTATTTCCAGGCACAGAGCTTGTTCCACTCGTGGCGAAAAAAAACAAGAAAAACCTTTGTACCGGAATGACATCACATGTTGTTTGTCGCTGTTTCTGCTTCCTTCGTTTTCAATCTGTAATATCCGTCATAAAACTGCAAATTAAATACGGAGATGTGATGAATCTCAGACGCGCTCAGATAAAGAAAGGTTTATCCGTTCATCCTTAGGAAGAAGGGATGACTCCGTGTGACTTTAAGACTTGTGATTGAATATTGGCAGGTGCTTCGTCCATTCACGACTCACCTGGGACACGGTTGTCACCATAGCGACAGGGAGCGAGGCCACCCGGGCATTGTGGAATATCTCAGTCCTCCAATATATAGACAAACTGCCATTGCTGATAAACGAGGAAGTGGATTTATTTGCCTCTCTTTGCTCTGAAGGCGTTTCTTCAACCTCTTCCTGAAGCTCCTGTCCTGACGGGATTGGCTGTCACTCCTTTTGTGTTGGACCTGATAATAATATATACTTAACACATCAGGGATACATATCAGATTACTGATGTTGATATTAATTGATGTTGATGTTAATTACCCAGCATATCTTCTATCATATCTATCAAGCAGGAGAACCTTATCCTGATATCACAGTTTCTTTCTGCTTTCGGAGCTACTAACGTCATTGACTTGAATTTATCCTCATTTATCCAACCTGGCAAAACCCCCCAAAAAAAGGACTTTTTACATGATTTCAACAGTACAGGGAACATTAAATGTCAGCAGCTGCTTCTCTTCTCAATGATTCATCTATTTATCGCATCAGTGCCCCCTGGTCTAACCTTAATGAAGTAAAAACTCATTCCTCTTAATCTGGGCGAGCTGCCCCCAGCTAACCTTCAAGTGTCCATTCTGCATCACCCACCATTCGTCTTGTTAAAGACTGCAATTACCCATAATCAAGTAAAAAATACACCCCCGCGTTCCGGCGCAACACAGGAAGCAGGAGGTGGAAGGAAACAGGTTTGAAGAGAGGCATCGTGATAGACATCCATTACCGGAGAGTCACATCACTGCAGCAGAAGTCGGTAGTCCAATGACGAACCGCCAGCCACGGTGCACCCGGGTTAAATTCCCAATGCAAACGCGGCTCGAGACAGCTTGGTGATATATGAGGAGGTAGATCTCACACACACACACACACACACACACACACACACACACACCGAATCCCTCCGCTCGATATCTACCATCGCTTCCAAGGCCGGGAAGAGCTGCGAGGCGATTCCCCATCGGAGTTCCCCATCCTGATCTTATTCATAGGAGAACTCGACGGGGTCCAGCCCCTCAGGAACTGACATTAAGAATTACGCATAATCTCTCTGTCACACACTATTAATGCATGCATATATAATACATACATGATAAAATAACCTCCCATACATAGACGCCAACACACATACACACACACACATACAGTACGTCTACCTGCATTTTGCAGAGCAGACAAACATGCCAGATTATCATGGATTACATGGGAAATTCAGAAAGAGGTAAGACAAAGCTCTTCCACCATTGGAGAATATTGAATCTTAAAGCTGAAATCCATGATGACATCCATCACCCTCTCTGCCAGAGTGTCAGAGAGATTTTTCTTTTTCTTTTCGAATGTAGACCACAAAGACTCGGATGCAGGAGATGGATATCGCACTGAGCAGGGGTTTGAAAGCTGACAAGACGAAGACCCAATCTCAGTCTTTGCAGCTACTTCCTCCCCTTCATGTAAATCCCTGCTCATGACCAAAGTGGATTTAACAGGAGAAATCAATCACAGATGAGACCCTGGATTCTCCTGATCAGCTTGTTTCATTGAGAGAGGATGTGGATGTAATAGATGTGCAGCTTACGTGCACTATAGAGAGAGAGAGAGAGAGGTGGGAGGGGGGTGTGGATCGGTATCAGACTACTGTAAACTAGGGATTCCGCAGACTGGCTCTCACAATTTGCACTGCAGTAACAAGCAAGTGTGTGTGTGTGTGTGTGTGTGTGTGTGTGTGTGTGCGTGTGTGTGTGTGTGTGTGTGTGTTGGAGAGAGAGAGAGACTCTTCTTAGCTGTCCACTTGCAAGGAGAATGTCACTTCTGTCAGTCCTAAGTCTCCTGCACCAATCAGTTCAGCAATTAGCAGTGCAGGTGTAGTAGGGTGTGTGTGTGTGTGTGTGTGTGTGTGTGTGTGTGTGTGTGTGTGTGTGTGTGTGTGTGTGTGTGTGTGTCTTATCCCATCAAAGCTCCAGGAAGACACTTTGTCCATTCCAGGGATTCCGACCTGTTAGTTTTGTCGCCTCTCATCCGACGCTTCACTCCATCACCTGACTCACTTTGACTTTCTCAAATCCTTCCAAATGAACACATCAAGAAAAACTGAGGCAGAATTAAGCTGGAAAGAATCCAGTAACATTATCATAAACATTCTGTAGGAATTCAAAACATGATTAATACAAAATATCCGGCTTTGCTCCAAATCTTTTGCTCCGAATCTCGAGAGTCGTTTGACCTGAGGTTCACAAGCTTCCACAACTTCTTGTGAAAAATTGTTTCTCACATAAAAATGTAGAGTTATTCAGAAAAGCTTCAACAGTACATGAATAATTTAAAGCAAAAACTGGCAATAAAATCAACAGAATTTTTTTAGTTTGAACAGAATAACGAGCAATCCTACTTGAGTGAGACAAATTTTAATGATCAGGTCCAAAAACAATCATTAGAAAAGAGAAAGTGTCCGTGTTAAATGTGACAAATGGGTTTATTTAACAGACGTTCAGCCTTTAGCTCTTAGCTAGCCTCCCTATAGCCAATGGGTGACCTCGCTTTGTACACTAACCACAAAGTTGAACCTGTTGACAACGTCAGCATCCATCGCTTTAACGTCGAGGAGAGGAACGGTGACAAGAAAGGAACCATTTAAAATATAGATGAATACATGTTGCGGCTTTCTTCCTCTCCTTTTTCCTTTCATTTCTTTGTGCAGCTTTCTCTCTTTCCCCATTCATCACCCCACCTTCTTTCCTTTATCATCCCACTTTTTCTTTACATTTATTGATTACTCACTCGTTCCTTCACTCCTTCCTGCTAACCCTGTCAGTGCGGCACAATAGGCAGCAGTAAAAGAGAGAGAGGGAGGAAGAAGAGAGGCCCAGTTGAGCGTGAAATGGTCTGAGCTTTTTTACAACTGGCAACGTTTGACCGCATACTGCACCAGCCTCCGCCGCGGTTACCCACAGCAACACTGCACTAATAGAATGGCATGCTGTGAAAAAAAGAAAAGTAAAGCCAGTACGTTCTGCGGGCGGAGCAGGTGGTTATGAGTAAATTGAAAACATGCAGCACACAGAAGTTTATTGTGGAATATGAAGCCAAATATGGTTCATTCAGGTTGAACCGGCGTATAAAAAACCCAGCATTTATCGACCTCTTTGGGTCCTGATGTGACTCATTGGATGTTTAGATTTTGATTTCTATTACTTTTTTGTATCTGTCCACCTGAATATTAAAAAAAATAAAAAAATCTGATTACACTGCTCACTACTGGCCTGGCATGCACACTGCAGCATATACAACTGGTGCTGCTCCTTAGGGATGAGGAGTTTTCTGCTTTTCATTAAATCCTTTCCAGGGTCTGAACCTTTGTGATTTTCTTTTCAGTGATGTGTGTTTACCTCACACACAGTCACACAGTTTTCTCACAATATCCCATTTGGCTTTACATTTGTCCAAAAAGAAACTCTTCACACGATTCAGAGATAGACGACGGCTGGTAAATCCTGAACTTGTTTCCTATTTTAAAAAAGTTACATAATCCACTAAAAAAGCGATCACACCGGTTGTATTAATTCCACCGTGAAGAAGCTTTTCCTGAATGAGTAAGGATTCCGGGAAGATCCCCCCCCCCCCTTTTTTTTTATTCCTTCCATCCATTCCTGACCATTAGCTTCTCAAAGTCTGCTTTCAATCTTTGTCTTACTTGAAACACATGACCCATAAAAGCCACAACATAACCAAATCCAAACGTGAAGCCAAATTTAAAATAACCGGTGAGAAAACTGAGTCTATCACTACCCCCCCCCCTCCAAAAAAAAAAAAAAGTTCCAGGCTTCAGGTAGCAGAACACTACGAAGAGACAGAACATGTTCAAATGAAATAAACCAGGGCATAAACAATGATGATAGATCTGTTTCAGATGACACACACACACACACTTGGCCGTCCTCCTACCTCTGGGGTGTCTGTGTGAGTTACATGGAGGATAAATAACGCAGTGAGGTTGGGTTCTAATATCACCGGCCCTGCTGGCCAAAATTAACATCAGCATAACAGCATTAGGCTGTTCGCTGTCATCCATTAAAACTACTTAGGGCAGACAGGTGGACAGGCGGGGGATGCAGTTCTCTTATTAAAGCGTTTCCCTTGTAGCGCTGAGCTGTAGGCCTGCGAGCGAAGATGCCACAGGTTTGAATCTTCCTCCTCCTCATCATAATAAATAATTCCTCCCCCCATACTTTACAGGAGAGGTGGAGTCCCTCCCTCCTCCCTCCACGCTAATGAAAAGCGGGGATTTTTTCCCCACCGATTTTAAGAGTGTCTGTGTAGAACTCCCCCCAGAGTGGGATTAGGAGTTTCAGACCAAGACGAGCTCCTTCTGATATGAGATAAAGCCTTATCGTCTGGCTTTTCACAATAAAAGCATTGAACGTGGACACACACACACAGACCTCTGAACCCTTTGTCCTCCCTTTAGATTTATAGCCGCCGCTTGTCTTTGTGAGGCTTTGTGGGCGAGATCCACAGCTCCCAGCTGCGACATCAAATACTAAAAGACTGAAAAGGCGATCCCTCCTCGGCCGGTTCAACCACCCGTACTCGTTTCACAGGCTGGATTCCTATGGAATTAGAAACCGAGCTATCACTGGAGAATGGGTGTGACTGGTAAATACATAAATAAATAAATGGATGACCCTTCACTGTGGCAGCTGAAAGAACACAGGGAGTGAAATAAGTATGGCTGGATGGATGGATGGATGGATGGATGGATGGTTTTCAGTTGATCCAATTCTTAGAATTTCACTTTGCTGATGTTGTCTGATGTAGAAAATGCTGGGAAACAACGGCCATCCTCGTTTTTATCACCGCAGAAACTCTCCAAATCGGTAACTGTGAACACTTTACAAAAACCAGAGGACACATTTGGCAACAAAGGGAGCAAATAAAAAGAGAATTTACTTTCCCGTCTGATCTCTCAGCCTATATATTTTCTCTTCTCTTCTCTGAAGCTCTGCAGCAGACCACCCTCTTCCTCACTCGCTCTGCATCCCCGCTCTGTCTGCATCTCACCATTTCTCTCTCTTCATCCGAGTGGTTGTCAAGGCGATGGTGTTTTGTGGAGGAAGCTCCAGGATTCATTTGTCAAGCTGCTGCTTAATCTATTTATCTCCTTGTCTTCTCCAAGACATATGTTAGTGGGAAAGGAAAGGACGTCGAGGATTTTACAGAAATGATTATTAGATTTAGATTTGTTTTCTTTATTTTAATAAACACAATAGTGTCCATGCTCTGGGCCAAACAGACGCTGGTGTGAAAACACAAAGGGATGCAGTAACAGGTGTGGATGTTAATACCGTGTAATCTGGAACGCGAGAATCTTCACGCCTCATCCGTGGCGTGCACATGTACACGTGTTAATGCTGTCAGGCAGATATGATTTTACAGTTTGTGTCATTTATCGAGGATGAAGACAAATTTATTAAAATGCAAATCAATGCAAAGCACACGCACAAGCAGAGTCCCACTCAGTTTTCATCACGTATCCATTACAAGCGCGGTCCTCCCATAACGCTCATTATCTTCCTCCGCTTATTAATTCAGCTTTTCTTTATGTAGACGCCGCCGCAGAGGGATGGCGCGAGTACATGTGCGCAGTGGCGGCCCTTCGACCTCATCAGGGCTGATTACCATACAACACCTCTTTGGTATGAGTGTGAGGAGGAGTATTTCAGTGTGTGTGTGTGTGTGTGTGTGTGTGTGTGTGTGTGTGTGTGTGTGTGTGTGTGTGTGCGTGCACACACAAGCATGTCGCCTGAAGTGATTTTATTGTGTGTTTACAGGCAAACAAGCATATTTAAACATGTTTTTTTTTCCAGGTCTGAACACATTGTTAAAGAAAACATTTAAATGGAGGCAGATTTTTCTGGTGTGATGTAGCGTTGGTTGTGTGGGTACTTGTGCGATTGGCATTTAAGATTGAAGACATCTCTTTAAAAAGTCTCAGATGGGCTCCATTCTGCACATGTGACTCACTGATGGGGTAATTATGCCCAAACTGTTGCAGTGCCCTGTTATGACATCAGACAAGGGAGGGGGTGGTGGTGAAAAGGAAAAAAGGATGCGATCTCTGACGAGCAATAAATACAGATAAATCCGTGATCTCAGCAGCATGAACAACTTTTACGTTTGATGCAGACTTCGAAAAACTTTCCTTAGACTATCAGGAGCTCTGGAAATTAGTATATTTAAAAAGGAAAACACACACATACATGTTTGAATGCAGAACACTCAGCTCACATGGAGCTTCTGTATCTGAAAAAGCTGATCTGTGTTGGTTATTAGGGTGTGAAGAAGTCTATTTTGTGTGTACATGTAACACGATGCCTAATTTCATTCTTTGCCTGTTTATGGCAGTTGCATAACCGCCTGTGTGTGTCTGTGTGTGTGTGTGTGTGTGGGCGTGTGTTTTGAGAGAGTATCCATGTATTCACTCCCTCCGGGGGTCAAAAAAAAAAAAGTAACACCATAAAACACAAATCCAGCGAAACCATCCCGTGGATGTACCTGCACGCTTCTCTCTTTAAAAAAACCAAAAAAAAAACCTCTTCTGCCTTTAATGTGTGTGAATCAAACGCTGCTTCGCTGACAGCTAACGAACCACACAGCATGGGTTCACTGAGCAAATCCAACCTGGCTGTCCGCCGTATAAAAATACAGCTTCAATTCAAAAGCTATAAAAAATAAAAAAAAAGCTGAATTGTCGACCTATTTTGTACTAAGTGGTCAGGTAATCCCAACTGGACCACCTATAATAAAAATAGAACCACTTAAGCCGCTGTAAAATGGTCTGGATGAAACCGCTTCCTGTGTGATACTAAAGCTAGTTTAAAGCAGAGATGTCTTCCAGTATGATAGGTTATAAGGGACACGAAATTGTAAGTAAAATAATTCTACCCTCATATGCAGTTTCATGTATTTCCTTTCTTTTGAGGTATAAATGTGAAATAGGAAGGATATTTTTTTTAAATCATGGATGTAATAATAATTAAAAAAATCCTTCCTACTATTTTCAGCTGGAACTGGGGCGTTGGTTTCATCTGTCGTCATTTTCAAGAAACGGCCAGATGAAAAATCGTCAAATAAAAAAAATCACCACTTCTGGGCTGAATTATCCCACAAAAGCTTGTGATGAGTGATTTTTATTTTTTTATTTTTTTTGCAGTGTCAGGTCAATGTCAAGTAGCAGTTATTGATATGAACACATGGGTGTGGTGGGAATGGTCCCTGTGGAATAGAAGCAATGGTGCTACTACAGTATGTTGTGACAATGGGAAAGTTATTGAAAAAGGCAAAGCACCGTCTCACAGGACTGTCAGAGTCTGTTTTCTGTATTGATCTATTGTGCGACAAGAAAGATATAACAGCACCACATACACAACTCACACACACACACACACACACACTGAGCTGGTATTTTTTGTCACATGATGATCTGATGAGTTCCTTGTGCTGGAACGTCGTCTGCATTCTCTCTCCGTTTCTCTCGCTCTCCCCATCTTCCTCTCCCACTCGTAAACCTTTCCACGGTTCAAAGCGAACAACAGGCGAGTCGTCCCGAAGCACTCCTGAGACAAATCACACCTCGTCTATTACAGAAAGAGAAACGTTAAGAGTCTAGGAATAACGGCAAGTGTGAAACTTCAACAACTCTGCAAGTTTCTCCTTCGTCTCTCTGATTCACTCCATCCTTTCCTGCCATCCATCCACTGAGAAACAGAATCAGGGTAGAATTAGCCTGCAGGCAGCCCTATTTAGAAAAGCTATTTCATAATGCTCATTTTCTTGTGGTAAAAATGTCCACAGCTTTTCCCTCCAGGGACAAATGCAGGGTCCTGGTTGATGGGATGTTGTTTGTTTCTACAACAATACATATATTCTATAGAAAATATAATTAATGTAGGATATAAATGGTATGAAATGCTCCAATTTACTTAGCAAATACTATATAATTGACCTAAATTTGCGATATTTGCTTGCAGTTTCTGTCAACAGCACAACAAAGTGCTTCGCCACAGCATCTATTTTTAACTCAAACCACATGAAAAGGTGTGACACTTTACCCAGAAGACAAAGAACAAACCAAGCAGGCTTCTTCAAATGAATAGTCACTGACAGCCTCTGCAGTTTATTTTACATATATACTCCATATACAAACTCTATAGTGCAAATTCATAACCTTGATGAGTCAGATAAAGCCAAATTTTATTGGCTTTAAAGGTTCGGCTCAGGGAGAAAGTATCTTTGCAGTCTCTTTAGAATATTAAAAATATCTACATGATTATCCAGAAAAAAGTGTAACATTACATTTGTATATTATATATTATTATTGTCTGCTGGGTTAAAGTCTTTGAAGTATTAAATAATAAAGGAACAGTTTGTAACTTTTATAGCTTGCTTCTGCAGTTGCAGACTGAATGCTGAGATATCCGTCATGTATCGCCTAAAGAACCTCAAAATGAAGTTGTGGCCACATTTTTTAAATGACTCACCAAAGATGTTACCGAGATGTCAGTCACAGACGTCTGCTTGAAAACTGTGCAAACTGAGAGGCAGCGTGTTTCAAACTACTTTTCCTCAAACAGCATCACTCCCATTCATTCATCATGACAACACACGTCATTTCATGTTAGTGCAGTACAACCCTTCTTCATCACAATCAGAAGACTTTCAAACAAGAACTGTTAGCAAGCATTTTGTTTCCAAGGCAACACACAGATACTAATGCTGAAGAGCGCCAGAGCTCTACAGTCCGCCCTTCTGCGGGTTACGACTTGTTTCCATATCAGATCCACAACCTGTAGTTTCCCAGCAGCAGCAGGTTCTACTGTTGCAGAAGCTTTCCTCTCCCAGATGACAAGGAATCAATCCAAATCGATTTGATCTAAAGCCAAAAACAGTTTCTAGAAATCTCAAAACTAAAATCACAATATGAAAAAAGTTAGGTTGCATTTTGATTAATAAAATCAATTTGACTGACTCCAGATCAATTGTGCTGCGACTTATGATTATATACGACCAACTGCTGAAAGATGTTAATTGTATTCTAACTAAAGCTGTGCCACCTTTAGGAAGGTTTTAACTGCAAACAGTAAATTGTGGTGACATGAAGAATGATCCCACGCTAAAACAGACCAACAACGCACCTTAATGAGTCATTTATTGGAAAATAAATGGAAAAAAACCTATTTTCCACCAGTGTTTTATGAAAAGCATAAATTCCCTCTCACCACCAGACAGAACACATCAGTACTTCAGCTGTACGCATATGCATGCATGGAGGCAAAGTGTTTGCATGACCAGACGCTTAAGGTCAAATCAATAGTAGAATGCAATCAGGAGCAGACAACCCTTAACACACAGTTAAGATGATTTCCTGTCAACTTCCCATCACTTCTGCAGTGCTGTCAACGTCTGAGTTGCTAGAGCCTGATTACCAAATCCATAAACGGAGTTTGGTCCTTTTCACAGAAGACGGACAACAAAAAGCCACGAGCTGATTGCGTGACTGGTTTTTCTGAAGTGTTCTCTCATGGTGTAAACCCACCGAAAATGATGACAGACATTCTTAAAAAGACTTTGCGTGTCCAGAACAAGTTGACCGGATCGTCACTCCTTCTTCCCTGCTGTTAATTCACGCAAACGGCTGTTCCTGGTTGTCCCCTGAGTGTCTTACTTTAGAACACTCCAACACATCTCGTGCACATCCATTAGGTTAGGTCAAAGGAAAGATGAATATGGCTGATCCTATGGCGTTTACCGCGATGTGGGAATCAATTACAGCTATAGACGACTAAAAAAGCAGCGGAAGACAAAGCAAAAAGCAAAAGAAGATGGAAGAAAAGGACTCAATGGAGGTGGAAAGTACAAGGAAAAGGGAAAAGGACATCGAGGGTTGAGGAGTCATTGTTTTGTGAGGTCCCCTAAGAGCAGTCCGCCTCATCGATCATCGCCACCACCACCACCTCACACTCACGCCTTCACTTTCTCATCATCAGCGACGTTTGCAGAATCACGATCACGAAAATAAAAACATTTAACAATTACCATCGTGACACAAATTTGAAGCTACTCACAAGATTTCGTCATTCTGAAATTCCAGGATGCCGTGAGTGTCTTCAAAGTCCTCTCCGCCGCCTCGCGCCGTTCCTTCCATCGTCTTGTAAGGCAGCATGACCACGCCGCGAGCCCCCGATGTTCTCAGCACTTTCACCTCCATGGTGCCGACGCTCTCACTCACGTGGCACACGGGCTCCTCAAACGTAAAGATACCGGCGTGGTCATCGTCGAAGATAGTAACGGTCGCCGTGGAGGGTAAGCCGAGACATGCCACCGAGTCCACGTGATTAGCTGAGTCGCCTTCCTCGGGCTCCTCGCCTTCTGATGTCAGCACCTTGACGTTGGAAAGGTGAATCAGGAAGTTCTCATCCTCTTCGAAGATGTCATCATCGATGATACCAATACGGATCTCCTTCAGGGTCTCGCCGGGCTTGAAGACCACCACGCCCTCGGTGAACTCGTAGTCCGAGCCGGCGTTGGCGGTGCCGTCTTCCGTCCGGTATTCCACAGAAACGGTTTTGTTCAAATTGCCACCGCGTCGCAATACGTTTACAGCCACTGTGCCGCAGTTCTCGAGGCACTGGTAAGAACCGGGCTCGAACAGGATCTTTGAGATGGGGTCGTTCTCACCGGCGTCCGAGCGAACCTCATGCATGCTAACGGCCTTTCTTGCCTGATCGGCGGCGTGCTTCTTCAAGATGTTGCCAGCGCCTGTCATTAGCCGGGTGGCCTGGCATCGATAGAAAGCACGACTCTTCTGCTGCTGGCTGAGGACTTGATAGTTGGCAAGCTCGATGAGCTGCTCTACCTAGTGAGAAAAAAAAAAGAAAAGACGATGGTCTCTAAATGCAATCCCAGTTCATACGGTGTTTCTCCAACAGGAGCAGAGGTGTGTTACCTCGTCACATGGACGAATACAACACTTGACAGTCGAAGATCAGTGTGATATGTCACTAGAGGATATCTCTATGAATTTTATTTCCAAGGGTTTTGTGATGTCTTACAGCTGTGTCTGAACGAAACAGGAACAGCTTCTTATTATCATTTCAGTTGTTGCAGTAGTGGTTTTGTTTTGAGCAACATGTCGAGGAAAAGAAATGCTATGTACAGAATGTTCCATTAAAAGCATCTCTCATCTCCTTCCCTATTAGGTCAGCCAGAAAAAGGGTGGCACCGGCACTGATGCTTGGATCAAAAACAAAACAAGAATGTAGTAGGGAGAGGAGGACCAACTCTGGAGCTCTGGGACACTACTTCTCTCAGATACAACAACTACTATAGGATAAAAGTACCAGCAATGACAAGACAATAGTCCAAAATATTACCCTGAGACAAAAAAAAGCTGCTTTTTTGTGGAAAGATCATTGAGTCTCAATGGCAAACTGCACAGAACTGAGTGGAAATGTGTCAAAACTCATTCACAAAGGCTCCTGTGCATATGAAAGAGCTTCCATGTCATTATGTTCGTTTGCTCTCTAGTTCTAAACCTTCAAGCATAGAGAAGCGAGGATCAGAACAATCTGAGCCACACCATATTTGACAGCAATAAAATACTGCTGTTATGAAAAATAAACCAAAAAATAAAAGAATTTATTACATCTAGTTTCCAATATCTTAAAACTGTAATGCACTATACACTTTCCACCCAACAAGACAGTATAGGACTCTATTTGTCTTCAATATGACTGCAGCAATCACACAAAACAAAACCATTTATCACGCCGATTCAATCAGATTGATCCACATAAATGGATTTCCAATGTCAAAATTACAATTTCCGCGTTCGCTTTTTTTCCCTCTACATTTACATTTAATACATACGTGTTCAGTTTCCCCTTGAATTTATTTTTCAAAAAGTGCCATTACAAAATTAATCTGAGAGCCTTGGGCTGCATTCATCACAAGAATGACTATGATAATGGAAGCAAATAGGAATAACATGATCTGCTGATGCTCATCTTGTCATTTAATTTCCCATTAAAAAAAAACAACAGAACATAGAGAACAATAACCCTGACCGGAACGCTGGGTACGGTATGGTTTATTAGAGATGGAAATCCTTTGACATGGTTACCCACCTCCTTGTCAGGGTGCTTTTGTTTTAACTCCTTCAGGATCTTGGCCATGTCTCTCCTGGTCTCCTCCTCGTCCAGGTCCTTCTCATCTAAATCCAACCCCAGCGGACCATCCAGGAAGTCAACGCCATGAGAGTTCAGCATCTTCCCATCCATCTCAATGTCCACCTTGTAGTGATAAAGAAAGCAATTTAATCAGTGCTGCTGATGTAAGGTTTTGGAGCAGTACTACAGATCTGAAGGCGAACATTTCTGGCACTCTATTAAGTGAGAATTATGGGACTGCCAAAAATGTCTTACAGAAACAACAAGGAGGAATAAAGGTGGATGTTGTATCCTAAGAAACTGGTACATCCCTTCAATCCTAGATGTTTTGTTAGTATAAATGTTTAAACTGAGACGAATCAGGTTGATAAAGTTGCACTACATTGATATTATTTATTAAACAACATGATTTTCCAGAACTACCCACGAGTAGATACTGTATTCATCTATTGTTCATCCATCCCTTTCTCTCAAAGTGGTTCTGTTCACCGAAAGACTGTTTTCCTTCGGGTACGGATTTATTGATGAAACGCTCGAGTGAGGGATGAGGAATTGTTCATTCCAAACTAAATTATTTGTCCTCCCCCCTCGGGTACAACTGTTGTGGTTCAGACATTTCTTTTTCAGATGGGCGCAAGAATGCAAAGTGGTCTTTGTGGACCCATGACGTCTCAATCATTAATTTCAAAGAAATGACAAGAATGATAACACAAGTGTCTGACACTGACAGAGTGAAATAAGGGAATGGTGGATAAATGTACCCCACAGATACCGCAGTGCACAACGCCACCTTGGCAGAATTCCACTCAGTCGTAAAGGTAATTGTTACAAAAATCCCCTTATTCATGAATTCACTTCTGCCGATGCTGAATGTCTTATCTGCTACTTTGCTTCTTTTTTTTTCCACTGCATGTTTCGACGTCGACAGACACATTAATTAGCTGTTGGTTTGGCTGTTCTCCAACTATTGTGCCTTTGGAAAAGAGGGAGATCCCATTGTGACAGCTGGATTCCTCATAAGAGGGTAATGAAAAGGAAAATTCAACACTTGCACAATTTATTGCTATTCATCATTCCATTGGTAACATCATCACCGGTCTTGGTCTGTCTTGCCCTTTCTGACACTTTTTAGTTTTTTAGTCATTTTTTAATCCCAGTAACAGCTTTTCTGAAAACAACTTTGTTGATTGTGAAGTCAAAACTACAAAATGAATACTAAAAAAACTCAATTTGATTCTGGTGAGGTTACCTTGGAAGGAAGTGGGCGGTCTCCCTCGGTCTCGATGATCATGCCCCGCTGCTTGCCGGTCCGGTAGCGCTTGTAGACGTACTTGTAGAACAGCAGGCGGCGGTCGGCCACCCAGGCAAATACCACACAGATGGGGAAGAAGAGGAATGTGAGCAGCCCCTCCCACACTTGCACCACACCAGGTGAGATGACAGACAGGATCAGGTAGAGCCAAATGTAGGCAAAGATACTCCAGGTGGCAGTGACGAAGAAGACACGCAAGTGCTTGACCTTTCTCGTCTCGCCGTCGGGCACGACGTACACGCAGAGCCCGATGATGACGAACATGTTGAATGCTGCCGAGCCCACGATGGTGGAGGGGCCCAGTGCGCCAGCGTCGAACCCGTGACCTATGACCTCTATGACGGATAGCAGGATCTCTGGAGCTGAAGAGCCCAAAGCCATGAGGGTCAGATTGGAGACGGTCTCGTTCCAGATGCGGACAGTGGTGGTGGTGGTCTCCCCGTTGGGTTTCTTGATGGTGATCTCCTTTTCCTGGGATGTGATGACTTCTATCGATGCCATGAATCGATCCGCAATGATCGACACGCCCAAAAACATGTAGACCAGAGCCACAAAGTAAACGGTTGCCCGGGCCACCTTGTCGCCAAACGATGGGTTTTGGGGCTCCCAAATTGGTAAGATCACCCCCTTTGAGCACGCTTCAGCCTTGCTGCATTCAGTTTTATTTGTGGACACAGCGGAAACAGAGCCGCCCAGGCTCTGTTCTGGGATGGTGCCGGCCGCTGAGGGATGGAGTTTGAGGAGGAGAATCACCATGACGACCCCGAGCCTCAAGCCAGGGGACAGGAGGGAGTGGCGATCCCGGCGGCCCATGTTGACTTCCGGACCGGCACTGGAGACGGACACTTGATGGAGATGTTAACCCTTGAGAGAGAACAGAGGAGGACACAAATCAGACTGGATCTTCACAGACCTGATAAATGGCGGATATGTTTAGCATTAGTCCCTCCTTTTTAATTTGCATGTTCAAAAAAAGACTGGAGCTCAGAGGTATTGATTTCGAAGACGACTCCCACATCTACTGCCCCGCTGTTCCTCACCAAGCCATGCCAAGCGTGTTATTTCCTGGTAACGGTCCAGTTGACTTTTATTCCAAGCTGAATTTCCAAAATTCTTTGATAAGATAACCAAAACTGATAGAGATAAATAACAGGGATTTTAGAGCTGCAAATACGCATACCTCTAAAAACAACTACCAGATCCCTCATGGAGACACAAATCAGTGTTCAACACCTTAAATCACAACCAGAGAATATAGAATAAAACATAATTATCTTAAAATTAATTCAGTAAACACATCCCTGTAGCCCAACACAGATTCAGTGGTTACCGCATACGTATGACAAGATAATTTCACATTGTTGAGTCATTCTCCACGGGGAAAATAATCCATCTATTTGTAATTGGGTTTAGTCATGAAATTCTAACTCTGCACTTACAAGTCCTCATGTCTGAATATGAAAGGGCACATGCAATATATAACAATATTACACTTGATAAAGCTCTCTTATCGGGACAATTACAAAGCTCTTTGCGGGAAAGGATGAAGAGTAGATACATTAATGTTTCCGTATCGGGCTGATGTGTGGTAGGAGATCTATTTCGTAAGCAAGGGTTGTTCTAAATTGGTTTATAAACAGAATTTCTAGGATACGGGGTTGTCTGGTGGTTAAGCATGTTTCTCCCTGGAGAGCCCTAACTGGGAACGACTGGGAACACGTGACCGTGCTGCGGTTCGCAGTGGAATCCTGAGCTGTTCGCAGTGGAATCCTGAGCTGAGTCTGCTATGCTGCACGGCACCTCAAAGGTAATGGGAATCAATTCACAATCATTTCACAGCTGCACGGTGGGCCAGTGTGTGGCTGGAAAGGAGAAAGCAATCAGATGAAAGAGAATTTCATATTTAAACACTAGTTTGAGACAGAGACACACTAACACACACGCCTTCCCCTCTGGGTTTTTAGGGGATACAGATAAAAATACAAGACAAATGAGCGAAGACGCACTCACGGACTTGACAAAATTGAATGCATGTGTCCATTTATTACCTGTGGGTTTCAATCTGAACCGATTGAGCTGTTGTAGAACAGGCTGCTGCTTCACAGTGAGGAGGTCAAAGGTTCAAAACCACCACAGAAAACACCACACATGGGTTAAGTGGCTGCGGAAAATGAGAAGTGAACTAAACTACTTGTCAAAACTTTGACAGCACTGCTAGCTAGGTGCTTTATTTCTTATTTTATTCACTTATTCATGAGGGACCACGTGCAATATTAAACATGTTACCATGTAATGCATTGTACCCGAGTTAGCCTGAGGCTAGCCCGCGTCTTTATTTTCAACACGAGAATCGTGCATTATTTAACTTATTTACGTGACGTCTGTTAGGAATTTATTCAGTGATATGAGGAGAGGAATGTAAAGGTGAAGAGTTTCAGCTTCTTTAGCGATAAAAAAAACACTAAATATTTTATACATACCACAACGTGACCAGATCACTCCAATATATGCAGTCTTTACTCAGCCTCACATTTGTACCGGCAATTACCAAGAACAAACTTTTCCTACTGCTGCATACAAATGCATTGCATCCTTTTAATCTGAGATCAATAACAGGACCGCAAACAATGATCATCCTCCAACAGGCTTCCTGTACAGTCCTGCTTGCAATCATTCGTCCAGCTGCTCATGCAGACGCAGCACTCTTCTACCCACATCAATAATTACATCAGTACCCTCCTGTTATTTTTCCTCTGGTATAGACAAAGCTGTAAATTCTTTAACAATGAGAACCACAGTTTCTCTGGCGTTACGTGCGGAGATCCTCTGGGGGGTCTGACACTAACAGAACATCACACGATCCATTTTCACAGCACAGGATGCAATCAGTGTTCATTCTTACAACGTACACATTTAAGTCGTGCGTGTTTGGCCTCGAGTGATGTTGTCAATTGATGCTTGCTCCACAGATCAGCTACTCCTGAAAACATAATCAAGCCACTGATGTTGAATTTAAAACATTTTGAATTAACCAAGAGTGACAAGTGCTCCACCTGACCGCCGTGCACTGAATGAGTTCATCTGTGGCATCAGAGATTTTGCTCACATGTCAAGAAAAATCAATTCCAAACAAAATTACGTGTCTACTTGATTAAATGTCGATTCAGGGAAGCTCATAACACAACAGCCTCCTCTTGTCTAACGGGATCCGGCCCTCTGTGGTCTTCTTGTGTGGTCGCACAAAGAGCTTTGTGTGGCATTTCCAAGTAATCAATAATTTAGCGCGCTTTGGGATTTGGTTTGTTTTCACTTGGGATGCCATTTTTTTTTGTCTTTAGCGTCTGCTGTCTTAAAAATAGAACGCATTAAGTAGTTTCTCTATACACCAGAGTAATGCATAAAAAGAAAAATCTCATCAGTTAGCTGTCAGAGATGCTAAATTGCACAGATGACTTATGGTTTTCCTTTCTGTGAACATACACTGCTAATGGCGTCAAAGCTATATGTCTTTATATCGTAGAGAAAACTGTATTAAAAAAGAAGCATTAGGAAGAGAAATGGCGCCAGCTGGAGTCGAACAGATTCAGAAAGTATACCTGACGCTTCCTGTTCCTGTGGTGGCTTAAGAGGAGCATAAAAAAAAAGAAGAAGCTGACGTTGGTTATTGTTGTAAAAACATCTCGAAGGCAATGATGCTGGAAATGGATGGAGCGATTTTTTTTTTCCACTGTAGGAGGCAACGTTCAATCAAGTCATGCATTAAATATACTGCATGACCATTCCACACAAAGATGCTCTCAAAGACAAGACTTGATGGACAAAAGTTCATCTTAAATCACCCTGCCAGCGCCTGAAAAGCTCACAATGCAACGCCGCTAGTTCCAAAAAACGACGTAGGCTCGTCAGCTCATGCATGAACGACTTATCAATCGCTCTGATGTCACGATGATGGACCTGTTAAAAAGGATACACAAGAAAATAAAATGAATGGAAATTCTGAGATTACAGATTCATGGGTGCTTCCACGGGCCTCGAACAAACAAATGGAGGTTGCAGTGGAGCACCGGAGCAGGGTGTGTTGGTCATTTTCCAGCTGGTTTGGGGTTTAAAAACACCAAACCGTGCTCTAGTTTCTGTTCCTATCCTTATACGTTCTCCTGAGAACCAGTCAGCTCGCTTACAATTCATCCTCACGAACACCAATGCGTGATAAACCTTGCTTACACGCTCCTGATTACTTTACACTCCATCAGGAGATTACACAGCAGATGACTTCAGTTAATCACCTGTTCTGTTTATAGCTATGTTTTGTTGTAGGACTGCAGGAATGACTGAGGGAGGTTCTCTTTCTGCTTCACAATCATTAATGGCTATTTGATCCAAGTAAAATTGATGCCCTATCTAATATCAGTCCCAGGGGTGTATGTTTCTGTGTCTGATGTTAATCCCAGAGAGGCTTAGTTGCTGTACGGTGGCTGCTATTTTGGATTTAGTAATTGAAAGATCAGATTTCAGAATATCCCTCCACGATTTTCCCCTCTTGTAACGACCTCAAAAACTTGGCTTCATTTCAGAAGGAGGAAAACATGAGGAAAGCCAACCCGACGCGGACTAAAAAGCCAATTTGCTATTTGTTTTTAGTGATAAAATGTTAGGTCTGTGGACAAAATCAACCACAATCAAGACATGGGTGAAATAAACCATGTTTGCCTTGAGCAAATAGGAGTTTGAAAAGGTTTTTTTTATTGCTTTGAGTAGAGAGATTTGAAAGGCAAACATTGGCATAGAGCATTTTATGGAAAAGAAAAACCAACCCTGACAAACACATCCATGCCAATCAACACAACACACAAGTCCTTTTAACACAATAGTGTGGGAATAGCCAGCAAAGTTATGATTCTGATCTACAGTTCCCACAGTCAGGTCCAGTGGGCCTGGACTCACATTGAAATTGAGAGTTTTTAGATGTTTGTCACAAAAAATTAACTAAACTCCACAACATTTCAGCTGAAAATGAGTACATGAATGAGTTTTTCTGCTACAAAAACAACAGACAATTAGTCCTGTAGACTTGAACGCCATACTAGGCTCAGAAACACCCCCCCAAAAAAACATTGAGGAAAGATGCTCCTTCTTTGCTCCAATAGTTTCATTCTTCAAGAGTCTCTAAAGGCAGAAGCTGATTACAGGAGAGACAATGAGGAAGACAGAGGTGCTGTCATTACAGGCAAGAATAAACGATAAAATAAATAAAATTAATAGAGTTAATAAAAGATGAACAGACTGAGAGGGATTTATCACGCGAGGTAGTTAATGAATCCCCGAGGAGAAGGACAGACAGGTGGAAAGAAAGGGAAGAACAAGAAGGAAAAGACAGAGGTCACCTGAATACCCTCATCTCCCATAAGGAAACAAAACTCGAAGGCTGCGAGGTGTGAATGTGTGTGAGGGTGACACAGAATACACGCTGGATTAACGGTCGACATTTACCGTTCATGCCATCCTTAACTCTGAATTTGCCTCGCAGCCAATCCTGGAGCCAAGATTCCTCTTGGTCGTGTTATTACACTGGGAGTGAAGGGAACTATCAGGCTGACACCGTCAGAGACAGGACGATGTCCTCCTGCCTGTCTACACTATCTGTGTGTGTCTCTCTCTATCTGGGAGGTGGCGAACATGTGGGAGGGAGATGATAGCCTCTGGGAAAGGAGCGGGAATCGTGTGGGCAGATTAAGAAAAAAAAAAAAAAATCATTAAAAAGTTCAAAAGCAAATAAATCACTCCCCATCTCTCTGTCGCTCCTTTCATTCATGGCAGGATGAAGCAGCCAAAGGCGAGCAGCGACTCTCGAGCTAACGGCGTATAAACCCTTCTTTTAATGGTGGGTGGTGTGACAGCATCGATGGCACGCGGACAGACACGCTGGCAATGAAAACGCTTTGGATGAAATCCATCCTTGGGCTATCTTCTCTCTACCTCGCAGCATTTCTCACTTTGGTGGCTCTGAAATCTGAGTTTTGTGGGGATTTATCTAAACGTGTCACCTGACACACGGAGACGCCATCATGGTTCTGAACTTCTGATTTATTTAAGGTATAAAAAGCTAACGACGTACTGAATAAAACCTTCTTTATTAAAGTTATCCGAAAGGGGCTGTTCATTGTGACAAAGATAATTAGATTATCCACTGGGTGCCTGAAGTTTACTGACCGTTTTAGCGTCTTTAAGCCACGTTTTGGTTTTACCATCAGAAACTTTGCTGCTTTGTTCTACTTTCAGCACTCTCCTCAACGCTAGCATCAGTGAGGAAACTTCCAATACTCCAAGATGTATCTAAGAGCGAGACATTAAACAGGAATGAGAAGAAATAACTCCCAATCATTGGGTTGGGCAGAAAGCGAGAATGCTATCGTCGCACCGGCTTGATGCTCGTTTGCTGCCAACGCGTTTCACGTCAACTCGAAAATGGAAATGTTGTGTTTTGCAGCTTTGGATTGGTCTGTCAATGCTCAAAACAACAAACGGCAGAGGTTTTTTCTTTTACACATCAGGTCTCTCGGGGAGGAAGTCGGCTGCGCTGACGGTAAAACGCACTGACACAAACACATTTATATGCTATATAAATCATTTAAATTGACCTCCATGAGTGCTTGTCGTCATCCGTTCTGCACGACTCCATGCTTCGCATGCAACCTTGTTTGGGTTCATCTTTTATCGCTGATCTTATCATCCGATGGGGGGGGGGGCTGAGCCTCGGCTGATACAAGCCTATCAGCCACAAACCACAACAGAATCCATGCTACACATCCATGCCAACAATCTACAATACATACTTCTTATTTTGATCTGCCTGTGAGCAGCTCTCATGTTCAGCCACAATGGAGTAGGATGCATTTATCTATTATTGGCCTATGATGGATTCTAAGGTAACAGACAAGCTATCAATTCGCACATTGATTTCAAATAAAAAGACCCTTCCTGAGGGTTTGAAACTGGTGGCTATACCTCTCAGATTGTTATTAGTTTTTGAGTTATGGATGAAGGTCAAAATGTCATCCTTCAGGAAAATCCAACTTTAAAATTCTTGGTGTAATCAAATTCATGTCTTTGTGATACAGGTATAAAAGAATCAGAAAAACATGAATGAGTCAAGAGGTCGTAGCTCCAACTGAATTGTGGGAATAAATAAATGGCTGATCTGCTGACGCACTTCTGCGTTCTCTCCCATATTGTCTTCAGTTTGCGTTAGCAGAAACACGACCTGTCCTTGACAGTTTGAGACCCTGTTTACTGTAACTACACTGGACAGGGTCCCAACTGCACAGAACAGCAAAGGAACATCTTGTTGCGAGGGGAACACAATATCTGGATGACATCTGGTTGCCCTTGAAATAAATATGACTAATTCAAACAATTTCAGGTGGATGTTTTTAACGTTTCGGCTCCTTATTGTCGATACGCAGCTTTTATTCTCATATCTGCAAACATTGTCACTACATCTTTAAATAACTTGATAGAGAAGCTTAAACAAAGTCCCGCCACCCTGTGAGAACCCTGGCACAAAAACAAGCCAACATTTCAGGCTGGCATTAATCTGTTACACAACAGAGATAAACGTTTCCAGTGACAAAAGAAATCATTAAATAGTGTGGGTTTTTTTTCAAACATATCCACGTCTTTCGCACCACACATCATGTGCTTCTTTTCTTCTAGATGACGTTCAGTTAATTACCTTTAGCTTATTTACAACAGTGACCCAGCAGTTGCTGCACCAGAGCAGCTGCAAGTCTGAGACATGAGAAACTTGCATGCCTCTGTGTGTGTGTGTGTGTGTGTGTGTGTGTGTGTGTGTGTGTGTGTGTGTGTGTGTGTTTTATATGCTCTTCTCAACCAGTTAAGAAATTGCCTAATCACTGATTGATGAACCCACTGAGAGGTGACCTGAATCTGGTGTAAAATAAATAAATATATTTTTTAAAAAGCTCTGTTTTTGACTGTAAAATTAATCACTGCTGCTGATCTGAACCAGTTCTCTTGTGATGCTTAAAAATGAACCCCTAAATGCCTCATTTTGAAGCCTCATATTTAACTGCTCCACTGGTGGAACGTCAATGAAGCAGCAAAGGCCTTCGGCGGAGTATCTCATTGTTGGAAATAAATATTTCATATCATCATAGTGGATTGTTGCCGTGTGTTTTTGCACATAAAACATCGAGTTAAGTCAGCTGGAATAAAATTGCGTGGAAAGCCTTGATGGTACCTGCCTGATGTGCCAAAGCGCTTGTGGTGTCACGCTGTCCTCTGCCTCCTCCTATTTAATCTGAGCCATCTTTACGCAAACAGTTACACACACACAAACACAAACACACACGTCAAGATCTACCACAGCTTAATCCTCCTTTCACAGCATATAGCAGGTAAAACATGTATTTGTCCTAGGATGGTACATTTAAAGTGGAAAAAACCAGATACAGTTGGTTTTCATGATAAAAAGAACAAAACCAAATGAATGAAATCCATTCAAAGTCAACCTGCGCTGAGGCGCAAAGACACCCCATCGACCCACACAGCTCTGCGCAGACTGGCGCAAGTGATCACCGGTGACATGCAGAATAGCGCGATTGTTGGATCCCAATGCGCTTTAAAAGCAACTGGCTCATTCATCCTTTTGAGGATTAACATCTCCGAAAGCGGAATTCAGGCCGGACTGCGCATGTTTGCCACCTAACTTCCACGCTGACGACCTATAAAAGGGTGCCAGTGTGGTTAACTGAACGTGCTCTGCATCCGTAATTATTCCCCTAGAAATAATCGAGGTAGGCGGTCGGACATGAACATGAGAGGTAAGGAGAGCAGTGGGGAATGAATGGCAAAAAACGTGGGATAAAAAATAAAAAAAAACCCTCATGGGACGTTCTGGTTTCCAAACTCGAAGCAAATTCTTTAATAAAAAGATCGATGGAAAATGAAAAAACAAAACAAAAACGCGACTATCTTCCACTGCAACCAGTGCTTGAAAAACCATCAGTCATCTCTCTACAATTTCCTGAATCAGTGGAAGAAAAAGCGCAGTGTGGAAAGCGTGGTGTGAGTGGATGAGGTGAGGAAACATCGTTTCCACATCACATCCAAATCCTTTCGACGCGTAAAGCTTTCAAATCCCCAAACCGGGGGCTCCATGGAGGTGTCACTATCCACTTTCCCTTCCACTTCCACTCCATCCTCCCTCCTTAAAACAAACTTGCATTCCCCGGACAATGCAGAGAAAGACAATCCCAAGACCCCCACCACCACCACCTCCCCTCATCAGCGTTAACCGAACATCATCACCGTCTCCTGGAAATAAAAACACAGATCCCGGGGTGTGGGGGGGAAAAACTGCATAACGCCATACCTTTTGTGATCCGGAGAGTGTCCGACAAGCTGGAGGGGACAATCAGTAGTAAAAGATCAGCGGTGGCGCTCAACAAATTGCAGCAGCAGTACGAGGAGTGAGAGGAGGAGGAGGAGGAAGAGTAGAGAGGTAAACCAGCGGTGTAGAACGCGAATGGAGACGCAGGGAGCTTCTTATACGGCGGTCAAGGCGGCGTATCCACCGAGCGAGACGCGCGGACGAAGGGGAGAGGAGTCAGGGTTTCCCATGAAATGACAGCTTCTTTATTTGTTGTTGTTGTTGTTTTCCGTTGTTGCCGAGTCCTCGTTTCCATGTAGAGCGGACCTGTATGATCGGATGACCGGAGCGGCGCTTTATCAGCAAACCCGCATTTGTTGGGACGAGGCGCGCAACGCGGCGGACTTCTTCCTCATTCTTCCCCCCTTTTTTTTTCGCGTTTCTTCTCGCTCCCGGGGCGCACGAGAAAAGAGAGAGCCAAGGGGGACTGGGAGGAAAGTGTGTGTGTGTGTGTGTGTGTGTGTGTGTGTGTGTGTGTGTGTGTGTGTGTGTGTGTGTGTGTTACAGAGAGAGAGAGAGGGAGGAGGGGGAGCGCGCAGGAGAGAGTGAGTGTGTGATTTTGCAGGAGTGGGCCGAGTGTGTGTCCGTGTGAGCAGGTCTCCGTACTTCTTCTGCTCCTTCACACACCGACTGGGGAGCAGCTCTCCCTCCTCCGTCTCCTCTCCGGGTGCGCGTCTCCTTCACCGCTGTGTGGCTGCCCCCCCCCCTTCCTCCCCTCCCTTAGGCGCATTGCCCGCTCCTGTTCCAAAAGCCCCCCACCCCCCCCCCGACACACACACACACACACATACACACACAGACAAAAAGAATCTGTCAAGAACACGGAACGCATATAATTTGAATAATTAATTGTTGTTTATTATAATTGCACCACTTCCTAGGTGAATACTGGGGTGATTCTAATTGGCTGGAAGATGTCCGTTCACATCTCACGCCGTTTTTGGATCCTGGATCACATTGAAACCGGTTTGATCACGTGGTTAAAAAACAAAAAAAAAGAAAAATCTAAAAAAACATGAGCTCCACATGCTGAGAATAGTATGTAAAAAAAAAAGAAGGCTTGGATGTAAAGGCAGGGATACGACAGGAACAAATTAAGAGTGATGGACGCCTTTCTTTATAAGAGGAAGTGGATTTGAAAATGTTGAAATGTGGAGGAATCGGTTTCGCAAGCTGTGTGAAACTGTTAGCCACAAGTCAGTAACATCAGCAGTAAAATAATTCCTTTATTAATGCAGACACGCTAACAGAACTGCACCAATTTAATAAAACAATGTTCCCTCCTCCATTCACATTCATTCCTCTGTGAATTCCTGTGTCTCTATGCGGAGAACAGTGTGCTTCTAACCAGAGGCCAACGAAGCTAAGGGCTACTTCTTCTTTCCACCAGTAAATTAATGTTTCCGTCTGTGGTCTTGATCAGAATAAATAAAATACGTCTTAGATAATCTTAAGCAAACCAGATCATGCTTTCTGGAAAGAGTACAACAACAACAACAAAAAATAGTATTTATGATTTGGCGGAATTTTCCTTCTGTCAGCTCAGAAACGATTCACACCTGAAAGAGTTGGACTCTGTAATAAGAAACCACACCAGCAGGGAGGCTCAGTGCACACAAAGAAACCTGTCAAGTGTCTTTGACAGACATTAGTTGTGTCTGGGGAGCAGCTGGGTCAAAGGTGAAAGGGGTCAGGTGACCTCCGGCGGGCAGGTGAACCAGGAAGCAGACGGGAACAAAAGCTGAGTATGTTCCACACCTCGACTCAGACAACAGGCTTCACTAGCGTTAGCATTTTAGCATCTGCAATCTCAAATAATGGGATTATCAGTGGTCTGTGTTGACCGTATCACAGCCTTCATAAGTTATGTTGGAGATTTGCCGAACACAGTTAAGGTCTCTTAAATTTCATATTAGTGATTTTTGTGAATTTAAACATGTTGTTTGGAGACAGATTTTCCAAATTAAGAGCTCACCTGACATTGCTTTATTCTGTGAGGGGATTAAATGTTCTCCAGCGGGTTCCTTCTGGGTTCTCCGGTTTCTTCCTTCCACCATCAGAAACAATCAGTATATACAAACCACTCAAACCTGTTTGTGATTGGATTAAATTGTCTTTCAATGTGTTCCTGTGACGATTTGGTCCCGCCTCCTGCCGAAAGCCCAGCCCCCTGGCGATATTACATGGGAAAAGCGGTTATGGAAAATGAATGAATGAATGAATATAAAGATGAATGATCGCTGAACTTGGAAAGACAGGAAATGCGCGAGCTTTGAAGAGGAGAACTTGAAGCGGAGAGACGAGTCCCTTGATTCATAATTTAGAACACACATCGAAATCTGTCAATCAAATAAGAAACCTGGCATCCCTATAGATGTTCAGGGAGTCCTATGCAGGTGAGAGAAGGTGAGTTTACAGCGTGCATTAACTGAAATTGTGGAATTGTGGCTTGCGAAAGGGAAGAAAGTTGCATCACGGTGTTTCGACTTGGTAAACAAGTCTAGTTTATGCAGCTGTTTGTGAAGAAATATCAGATTTGCTGCCATGCAGGCTGAATATTCCACTTCATGGCGCTCTCCTCTGTAAATGTGGGATGAACATCCCCACAGGGATGCATTCTTACTTGACTGTCACCATAATTATGATAATAGTAGAGGGCTGTTTTGAAAGGATAATTTACATTTTAGTATAATTTGGTTGTCGCAGCGTAAAATACGGCGAAGACCTTCTGCTAAAGATGGCAATTCATCATGTAGTTTCAAAGACACACACACACACACACACACACACACCCACCACACAAAGCAATAACCGGAGCACAAAATGTTGTTTATAGTATAAGCTGATGTTAAACCTCAGTACAGAGATTCTCTCAGGTGAGGTTAAACTAAATTCGCACTTGAATTATTATCATAGCAAAGGTTAAAAAAAAAAAAAAAGTTACTGATGTGCTCTCTGTTAATTTTTCATTTGAAGGCTTTAATCTTCTGTCCACTGAAGTATAGTTGGCCAAAGGTTTTAAAGTCGATGCTCTCCTTTAAGTCGCTACAGATCCATCTGAGATTCCTCCCTTCGGTAATGTCTCCACTCCATCATCCGTCGCAGTCGGTGTTTGTAATCGTAAAAGTTTTGGGTCAAATTTGCAATTCAGTAAGAGAACTTTTTCCAAGCATAGTCAGCTGTAGCCTCTTTAGCAAAAAGGTCACTTCCAGTGGAAAGTCAGTATAACTTTGGAATGTTCCGAACGCTGAGGGCAGCATCCCCATTTCTACTCCTTCTAACCACATAACGCATCTTCACCACGTGAACATGTGTATATGTGTAGAGTAAAGCGTACTGTCTCGTGTTCAGGGAACACACTCGTGCTGAAGAGATGCGCTGCATCTACTGCGTAGATAGACGTGTCATTGAGTCCACATGTATGCTCTGCTGCACACGCTCACACATCCTGAAGCCGCACCGGGAAAACGAGCACTGCACATTCATGGAAAACCAGTCACTGTTACAGAGATGTTCTGTATGTCATTCTATACACACACACACACACACACACACACACACACACACACACACACACACACACACACACACACACACACACACACACACACACACACACACACATACAGGTTGGCTGGCACAGGCTGGAGGTGAGTAATCTTGCCAAAGGGAAGCGTCCACTAAAGCAGGATTGAGTCATATAATATATATCAGATTCAGCAGAGTCATCGGCCGTCACTACCACCACCAGTGTCATCCAGGAGGGGGAGGATATCTATCTCGTTGCTGCTCAGGATGAGACGCTAGTTTATCAATCTCTAATAGAAATGTCTTTCTATGGTTTTCTTTGGTCTGGTATCGCTGCTCTCTGCATTGATGGCACTAACTCATTCCAAATCCAGTGTTCTTAATGGAGAATGTCTCTTTTGTAACTCGAGCAGCGTCACTCCTGCTGGCAGCTGGCACACCTGTTGTAAGCTGATTGGCTGGGAACAGGTGCGAGTCGTGACCGGTCATTGACACCATTGTTGGGGTGTCGAGTTGTGTAGCCTAAGGACAAAAAGAGTAGCAAATGAACCCCCAAAACACACAATTAAAACACAAATTATCTTCAACGTTTGAGTCTTCAGGCTAAAAAAAGATTTGAATTATGAAGATACACAATGTGAACACATTGTAAGTTACAAAGTCGTACATACTGTTTCTACCTAAGGATGCAGGAGTATGAAGATGTTTCCCCGCGTCATTCAAAGATTCCTGTTGCTCTTCTTTACCTGCAAAATTATGGCAACTTAGCTTCGCAATCCAGAATGAAAAGGAAAACTAGAGGACGAAACAAATCAAGTTTTCTGAGAGGCCGTTCTTGCAGAGCGGTGAAATTTCTGCAGGGCGACGATGATCAATCTGCCAAAGAGGATTAGCCTGAAATGTCAGGAGAGGAAAACAGAACCAGAGGTGAAATAAAAAGGGAGAGTATCCGACATCAGCTCCGTCCATCAGTAGTTTGGGTATAATTGTGCAGAACACGCTTAAGGCAGGAGAACACACACAGAAGTCCCATCACATACTTATACACGATGTCCTACACGAAGCGCATCAGTCCAGGGTGACTTGTTATTTCGGTTGGACGCTTTGGAGAGATGGTAAGCGGGTCATTTAAGTATGCAGTGTGTGTGGTGATGATTGAACCTTTAATGGACACGGTGGACCTCAGGGAGAAGACCAGCGTTATGCAACACGCTTAGAGGACAAGGCAAATAGAAACACATTAAAACTCCTCCTCCCACACTTCAGGGCGATGATGGACAGCCAGGCCGTTATTTCACAGACGCGATGCGTTCGTGGACTCAGAGTACAGCAGTAAATGTAATTAGATTTGAATATTTCATTTTCTCAGAGCCTTGTTTTCCACAATTATATTACGGGATGGACTGACGTCTGAAAGAACAATCATGTCGCCATCTGTGACTCTTTCTCTCTCTCCTTCTCTCACCTGAAGCCACCCACCCTACCACACACACACACACACACACACACACACACACACACACACACACACACACACACACACACACACACACACACACACACACACACACACCTACCAGTTATTGGGGACAGACTAAAATAGGAGAACTATTTCGGAGGGGGAGCTGAGCTGATCTCCTTTTCTTTTCCTCCTCCCTCCTTTCCTTTCCTTTCCTTTCTCCTCTCTTCTCCTTTCCCGTCGCCTTGGGCTCCAGTTAAAACAGAGCAGTGCAAAATAAAATAGGATTCACTGGAGCACAATGGCGCCGGGCAGAACATTAACTATCATTTATTACAATAACTGAAGTCACGAGGAGCAGATTTTGACATTAATTTCAATTATAGGATGCAGCGATATGAGTGTAGATGAATAAACGAGAGGGACTTGCATAAATAAATAGAGCACAAGAGTGCAAAGCTACAGTAATTAAGATCGTGATGATGCATACAACTCCAAAACATTTCCGTCCCCCTGTGGCTGATAAAGATGTTGTATTGGATTAAAAGAAAAGTCTTCCTCGTTGCTGTTCTAGGATCCTCCAGGAGGATCCAGACGTTTGGGGTGCCCTCCTCGACCCGCTGCCATGGCGACCCAACTTTGATGCTGATTCTAAAGTTTCCTGCATCAAGATTTGGTAAATTTCCATCACATGCCTCACAGTGCATGACATCAGCAGCTGTATAAACAGGGTAGCTGCTTTCATGTTTCGCCCTTGACCTGGAACCGTTCTAACAGACAAACGACACCTGCAGTGTTCCCAAAAATCAGAGCGGGACGGTGCGCACATAGAAAATACAAGAAGAGATCAGAGCCAGATTGTTTCTCCACCCCCCCACCCCCCAGTAAAACCAATTGCAAAGGGGTAGTGGGGGAAAATCTCTGCAGAGAGGATGTGGGATGAGGAGAAGAAAAGATCAGATGGAAAGAAAGGAGAGCAGAGGAGGAGGAGAGAAAAGATTGATGCAGTGCAGTTAGACAACAGAGCTGGAGCAGGAGGGGAAACATGTTTCAGCTGCAAGAAAAGACTGGGAGAAGTCAATTATAGCTGGAAAATAAAAAGAAATGAAGAGAGAAAGAGAAAAAGAAAGAAAGATCTTTTTTGGGGATTTTTGTAAAAACACTTTAATCACATTCAAACATTTTACAATTTTACATTAAATGAAAGAACTAAAGTGCTTCAAAAACACTGAAAACCAATAAATGAAAGGAAATACAATTTAAAAATTAGTGCATTATATCAGGAAGTTTGCAGAAGTGAGGTGGTCATCAACTAAAGTGCATAGGACATTTTTGTGACACCAGATGTTCCTAAAGTTATTCAGGTCTTTTGTCATTTTCTAGAAACCAAATTCTAGTTTTAAGCGACATCTGATGTTACAGCAAAAAACAGTATTGTTTTCAATTCTCCAAAAAAGAAAGAAAGAGTTAATTACAGCTCACTTAAATAAGATAAATGAGAATAGCATGAAGGAACAGCAATAACAAAAGAAAATCAGAGGGAAACTGAAGTGACGGATGCTCTCCTCCTTGATCTTTCTACATCTCTTTATTCATCTTGAGCTGTTTTAATTTTTTGACATCTGGAACAAAACACCAAAATGTAATGATGATCAGATTTGCGTCCGTCCATGACGGATGTTTCCCAAAATGAGTTTAGGAAAAATGTTCGCTGCTGCTGCTGCTGCTGTTGCAGCACGTTCTGAGAACATCAATCCTCCATCCTGCATTTTTCATCCTCCCTTCCATTCATCCCTCTCTCACTCCTCTCGTTATCTAACCTGTACATCTTGTCCCTCTTTACATTTATTTTGCTTCCCTCTTCTCCTCTGCTAGCGCTTTCTGTTTTCATTTTATCACCTTCCCCACACTTCTCCCCACATCCTTCTTTTCTGCAGCCACCTTTTCTTCTACACATTGCTTTCATCATCCTGTGCTTTTCCAACCCCTCGTCTCCTTCCTCTTTTTCTCTACTTATTCTTTCATTCTGCTTCCTCTCCTCTTTTGCCCCTCCTTCCCCCATATTTTCCTCTGCTCTTATCTCGCCAAACATTCATTCGTTGCCCCTCTCCACCCACCCCTCCCTCTATACTTTATCCTTTCTCTGCTCCATTCATCTCTCCTTTTCCACACTTTCCACTCCTCTTTTTTTCTTTCGTGTCTCATTCTGCTTTTCTCTCCCCTTTAAGGTCTGGAGCTTTGTTCATTACCTGCACTACAAACAAGGTTGACATTTACACAAGTGCTAATCACAGTGGACATGTCTCTGTGATGTTTCCGGTCACACTGAAGACCCACACACACACACACACACATACACACACACACTCTCAAGCACACAAACACGCAAGGTCAATGGCAGAGAGAGTTCCTATAAAGCCTGCAGCTCTCTCTCTGTACGACTGTAATTGCATTTAGATCTGTACAATCTGGCTGTGATTCACACAACACAATCAGTGTGTGTTGTTCAATGCTCACTGTTTACAGCTGAATTAAACAGATCTGTGTGTAATTGAGACTGGGAACCTGGATAACTTAATCCTGTCCCTAAATATAGCTTTAGAAATGGAGCTGTTTTGGATTTATGTTTGAATCGTGAGCGACTATAGTGCTCGGAGGGAATAATGTTTATTACCTGAAATATTATTTGTTAATTAGTCTGTTGGAAAGTCTTTTGTGTCAGAAAGTCATAGCAAGAATTTGCAATTCAGGCTCTTCAGGGAGACTGAGATGAGTGTCTGCTTCCGTGGGACTCCAGGTGGTGGTGGCCGATGATGCTGCTGAATCCGATGGTGAATCTTTTCAACAGCTGCATGACAGCACTGGAGGAACGGAGAGACATCAGAAACATGATGGCTTGGCAACGAAGCGACAACAGCTGATGGCTCATTTGATGGTCTCTGAAAGCAGGACATGACATGAGAAATAAAGTGAGAAATAAACACACACAAAAAAACAATCGATGTAACATCTGGTCTACAGTTATGAGTCAACAAACAAAAGACCGATAAGCGACACAGAATGAAGGGGTAAACCAGAGGAAACTGAGACTGAGGGGCCCCCTGCAGGGCCTGGGGGTGGAGCCCCCAGGCCCTGCCATGACAACATTTGGATCCACATGACCTTCCTTCTTAAGCATTCTATGACTTATCCCTTTCTCATTCCAGGTATTGATCATAGCGAGCACTTATGCCTTAGCAGCTGCTCTGCTGTCAGACTGAAAAGGACCCACACCTCTTAATGTGATGTGCATGAATTGATTACTTTCCTCCTAAGTACTCTAACTTGGCACGTCCTACTAAAGAGAAATACCTGTGTGTGCATGAAATAGTGCAGCACGCTGTTTCTCTGGAGCTGCGAGGCTAAACCTTCCGTCAATCAATAAAACCTCATTTAAAGGTTATCCGGACTAGAAAAATAGTCATCTTCACACAGCTAATTAATCAACACAATAATTATCTTTTCTAGTGATAAATTCTGCTGGACCGATGAAAACAGTCCGTCAGCCAAGAACTTGAGGAAGTGTGCAGTTGACGATTTTTAAAAAGAAATGAAAAATCTTTTAAAGTGATGGAGCGACATGTTGGAGAGACGTTATTGTCCGGCGCAGAGAACAATTCAGGCCAAACTGTGAGGACTCCCACAGACTGAAAAGGAAATTATCTCGTCTCCAAAGCACACTAACCATGAAAACATCCCAAATGTGATTACTTTTTTCATAAAATACAGTAGCTGTAGCTTTATTTCCGACAAAAATACACAATTTTCCCACCAGAAATAAGAAGGGATTCAATAGCAATAAACCAATCCTTAGTACAATTCAGAAGCTCCGTGGGCTTTGCTGCCACAGCTTTGTTTTATCTAGTGTGAATAATAGTTCACGGTTGAAGTTAGCTAATGTTGATTTGTTGGATTAATGTAAGTTGTGGTTCACTTTGTGGGTTTAAAAGCAAAGATAGCACACAGGGGACAGGGTTGACGCATCCTACTGCGGTCCCATTCCAATCGCTTTCAGCTAGATTTGCCTAAAAAAATGATGTCCTGAATGAAACGGACTCCAGGGACTCTTGAGAAATAAAATGTAGTTAAATGCGTCACCATAATGTAATGCTGCATTGGAACACCAGCTGTCATTGGTACTGGAGCAATCTTCACCCTCACAGGTGACGACGCTATTTTTCAGGCTGTTTCGCATAAGTTACATTCTCTTTGCTTTGGCGATTTTCGCATAGATTTAGCCACCTAGCGGGTTTTATTCAAATGTTCAATTTGTTCACGCCACTGAGGTCAGATATCTGCTGAAACTATTATTTTCCTTATCTTCAAACTAACCCGCACAGCTCACAGTTAAAATAATTTAATAATCACCTGATTCGTTCTGAGAGGCAGACCTTTCATTTGGTAAATTAAGTGACTCGCAGCACAGGAAATAATTAAAGATTAGTTTTGCTCGAGGAGCTGGTAATCCAGCAGTTAGGCGAAGTGGTTTAAAATTCTCTCTTTCTCTGGAGACAAATGCATTCAAATGGATTCAAAGATGACGGGTGGGGCAAACGTGTCAGTCGCGTTTAAGCGGTTGGGCTCGCGGTGGTTGAAATCAGCTACTGTGAGCCGAACCCTGATTGGGCTCATTTGAATAACCTGGGAAAGCTTTTACTCAGGCAAACAAATTGCAGGGTTGGGATTCTGAAGAAGCATTTTTCACATCAGGCTGACCGAAATGAATAATCGCCAATGAAGAATTTCGTAGAACATTAAAGGTTCTCGGTCTGCGCGAATGGAACGCGTCAGTGTGCCTGGTTAAGGTCAAAAGCAGCTGAGTGAGAAGACATAAATGATTCATCAAACATCAGGGGACCCTTGTTCATGCTTCATTTCATGAAGTATTGGTCTTCATTTCATGGACCTTTTGCGTTACGTCTCCGTTCATCCAGACGTGAGGCAAACCGCCGCGACGCGCTCTCCTTTACATCAACAGACGCACTCAGAGGTGTTGTTCAGAACAGTGGGGAAGGCTTTAATGCAGTCTGTTTATGTGTTTTCTGGGATTCTACACTCTTAAATGAGACTCTACCACTTAGAACTAAGGAGCAGAAGTTGTTCCTTTATAACCCCCCCCCCCCAAGCAACACTGCAGGTTGCTAACCGCCACAGTTCTCAGGGACCCTCAAGGGCTATTAGACAGTTTAAAAATGACAATAGAGAGAATTCACCAAAGGCTGGTTTATCTACCACACAATCCCCATTTCAAATTGTCCTTAACCTCCTAAGAGCTGCAGCAGAATTGCAAAAGTAATTCCTGCTTGGAAATATTACACAACACAACCAGCACGGACTTGGACACGTTATAGACTTCCTTGAGTAAGCAGATCACAATAAATGTCTACATGAGCAAAAAATGTAACGCTGAATTTTCCTTTTAAGGAGCTGCTTCCATGACCCGAGTGTGAATTCTCAACTTACCCAATGTTTTGCTTCGACACTTACTTAAAGTGCCATTTACAATGTGACTGTGGACATGTTTGAAAGGGAGATATTGTAAACTCTCGGCTCCCATTGTGAGTCTGACTTGGATGCATGACAGACTTCTTCCCACACACAGCGGAGTTCACAACTTACTGCCTCCAGACACTCATAAGGGAATGCAGTCATAGCTGTCAAAATAACCTTTAGCACAAGCACTTAATGCTGCATTTGCCACCAAGTGTCCATCAGAAGAAGAGCATGACTGTAAAGTAGGAACTAATTCTTGTCAGTCAGGGAAGTGAAAGTTATGCACAGAGAATCTGTTAGATAAGTGTTGATGATGGTACTTAAATTCTTAAGTTCAGCCTGCAAGATTCATGTATTTACTTCTCCTTTGAGGATGTGTGCTTTTATGGACTGAAAATAATTGACTAATAATGCAGTTTTAGAGATGGAAGAGTTTATTGGACCTTGGTTTCCATATTTGTCCAGAAAGGGTGCCTTATTTTTGCCTGTCTGACTTTTTATTCACAACATTCTTCATCTTTATGAGGACACTCCGGAAAACAGAAGTATTCAAACACATGCTGTTAAAGATTGATTATGCCAAAATATGAAACTGTAAAATGTACAAACATTTTAATATCAAAGTATCCTCAGCGGGGGAGGAGTGTTGTTTTACTAGACCTGTTGCAGTTTTAATTGAATATTTCTGGCATGGAGGCTTCCCTCTACTTTTTTTTTTTTTTTTTCGTGAGGGGATTGGATTATTGGTGCTGCACCTAACCAGAGAGCTGAAGACGGAATTTCCATTTTAATAGGTTGGTTTTGGCTCAGCAGGTTGACACAGTCGTCCAATTATTGGGGTAGTTCTGACACCGTGCTCCTCCTGTCCACATGTTGATGTGTCCTTGAGCAAGATAATGAACTCTGGATTGCTCCTGATGGTTGGATCAACAAAACACACAGCAGTTTGTCACCAGTTCAGGCAATCCCAGCATCCTATTGAAGCAGTGAGGTGCACCATCCTGTTCAGTGATGCAGGCTGTGTGATTCCACAGCTTCATGTGAAGGTGATGGAGGTATTACAACTGACAAGACACCTCCCAATAGGAAGGAAGTAAACAGGCAATAACCCTGTTGGATTAAGAAGCATGCTAATTGTAACTGAGACCTTTGGATGAAGTCGAATCAGTTGCTCTTTGTTTCACTATTTCTTTGCTGTTTATTTATTACTCCCTTATTTTAGATCCAACCACCCACCTCCTCTCTTGTATTTGCTGTATTCCTATGGAGTTCACCCATCTTTTAAAGCCAGGGGAGAAAAATACAGAAAGTGCAGCACAAAAAGGAGGAGGGGAAGTCAACTAAAGGGCATCCATCAGTGTGTTTAATCCTCAACTTTGATTCTGCAACTTTCTGTTTAAATTTTCAAGTAACTTTCGCACTGCTATCGGCAAGTAGCAGGTGTGCTCACAAGATAAAGACTATGCTGTAAAGGGAAACGTGTGTGTTTGCGTGCGTGCGTGCGTGCGTGCGTGTGTGTGTGTGTGTGTGTGTGTGTGTGGTCATTGTTTACACAATGAAGCACCAACGGATGGATCTGGAGACCAGGAGTCTAAGAACTGCATTGATCATCCAGTTGGGTTACTACTTTTTATATTTTCAATTTCTAATTTCATCAAGGCTTTTGCCCCAGTCCTTTTTCCAAATTCTATTACAATTTGTTATTTATGTCACCTTGCAAATGACCTTTTCTTTCCACTTCTCCCCTTCCTAACCCTGACCTCTCGGCATGACGAGAGGTCGATGTTGCTGACAGTGTAAAAAACGGCAGCGCCGATCCCGCGTCGGTACATCCACGTGCAGCACAAAACACTGCAGACCGAATGAGCCGTCATGAAGCAGAGAGACCGTGCTGCTTCTCTAGTAAACTGGTTTGTGCCAGTGAATGAAGGGATGATCAGGGATCTGGAGAAAGAAAGGGAGAAAGAATGGGGGTGGGGGGGACAATAGCCAAAAGAAAGGGCAATGACGAAGACGGGCTGAAGATGTTGTAAAATTCGTGACAGACGGAATGTGTGTGTGTGCAACATGATTCATCAGGTTATGGATGGGGTGACTTTGTAGTGGGAGCTGCGGGGATCACCGTGGGGACAGACAGGAAGTGGAAACCTGACGTACGTCTGGAGGTGGATCAGGATCAAGTTGTCATCAGTCTGTTGAATCTGTTCAAGCAGGGCAATTGGGACACACCCATATGCCCCCCCCCCCATGTTCCTGGAAAGGGACTGTTCTAAGGGACTTGGTGAGGGTTTAGATTATCATTTGTGGATTCAGGCTTTTGAGGTCCACTACTGAGGCAGTTATCAAGGGGGTCGGCAAAAGCAGATACGCCCACACCACAGCAACAACCATCACTTCTGTCAGGGAGGGGAAAACAACCAAAGGCAAGGCGTCATCAACAAGACAGCTCATCCTGCTGGAGATGACTTCTCACCCCCCCCCCCCCCCAGGAGGAGGGGATGGATCCGGCTCGAGACAGGAGAAGGGAAAAATACCAGGAGCTGGTGGAGGACTGTTGGAAGAACAGATGGAGGACCACTTGTGTTTCTTGGACAGGAGTTTGCACGTCATTCCGGTGGTGGTGGTGGTGGTGGGGGGGGTCAACAGAAAATCACTGGATAGCAGAGCAACATTTGATCAGTGCTGGTCAGGTCAATGTTCCATGTTTTCCTCCGATAATGTTGCACCAACTTAGACGCCATTTACAATCTTGTACCGCATACATTACGTAAATTCCACCCTTTCAGTGGTTTTATTATTTCCTTATCTCTAAATATTACTGATTAAGAAACTCGTATATTTGTCATGACAAACATTTCCACCTGCAACATGTCCATTTTCTGTGATTCGTAAGATTTAATAAGAGTTACAGCTGCAGGTTATTAAAAATTCAAGAAACAGAGGAGCATAGAAACATGGCTAAGCTTGTCTCTTTATGTTATAAAAGAGAGGACAGTTTTTGATGAATCACAGCAGTGGGTGTGAAATGGAACATATCTGCTGTGATAAAATAGAGTCTGATTTAAATTGCATCCAGAGCTGCTGCTGCTGCTGCTGAAGAGTTTTAACCCTCTGTTGTCTAAATGCACTTAAATGTCAGTGTAGAAGGTTCAGATGTGTGAATTTCTTCATTGCTGCCAGAGAAACTGTCAGAAAGTGTTTGGAGTTTAAACTCTTCAGGGAGAATGAGTCCAGACTGTGGTGGTGGTGGTGGTGGCTGATGACTCGGCGAGAAAGCAACAACATGATGACAAACAAAGCGTGTTGCTGAGCACCAGAGCTCTGCTTGTGTTGCTTCTAATTCCTATATATAAGATTTTCTCCCTGCATGATTACAGTCGTCTCGTTTGCGAGAAAAAAAAAAAAAAAGGATGTTTGATCGTCTCCACGTTTCTGCACAGGGTGCGCCAGAACTGAGTCGTGTTTATGGATCTACAGCCGGTGAGTAATCCCATGTTCTAGACCCGCCTCCCGCCCACCTTCACCGACACTTCCAGCTATTGTGTGTCATGTCCAGAACGGGATTCTGACAGGATTCCTATAAAAGCTCCTTCCAAAGACGGAATGCCTTTCACTGACATGTTCCTGGTATCCATATATAACTGTTAACTGTGGCTGATGCGTGTTGTGTAGGCAGGTGCACCATTTCTTCTATATTTGCAGGTCATGAGACATCCAGCAAATATCACCATCTGCTCGTGATGGTCTGGACGGTCACCATCAACCACCTCATTTCTGTTATACTCACTGGAAATCAACTGGTTGATAGAAAGTGAGCAAAAAACACACGGAAACGTTCACAGGAAGCTCTCTAAAATCCTTTCTGTAGCCTCACAGCTACCTTCTCTCAAATTGTAGTTTAAAATATTTTAATGAGATGCTCTTAAAAGCTGAAACCTATACTGTGAAATGACATTATTACTCTTACTACATTCCAACACACACAACTTGGTGGTGTGACAGAGATCATTGTGGTGAAAGCTTTTTCGCAGAATTGACGATTTTCATTGACGGTTGTTGACCTTTTTGTAACCTGGTGGGGATTTGCAGAAGCATCGCCTGAAGTCACAAACATTTTGCCCGTAGCGTGGTCTGCAGCGACAAGAAGACAAATATTTTCAGTAGCATTGTGAAGAATATCAAATCGTGATTCCTTGGCTGTTTTGCTCATTAGTAAAGAGTGCCAGTCTGTGAGATCCCTTGAACCAAACACTTAATCCCTTGCAGCTCAATGATCAGTGGAGCGAACAGGGGAGGACATAAGATCTTTATTAATCAGGGGCTGCATTTACATAGAGGGGCCAAGGTTCAACGTTCATGCACATAAAAAAGCTATTAACATTTTCCCATCAGAACAAAAGGCCTTGGTTTGACCCACTTACCCCTGCTTTAGAATTTAAAATGACGTCCAGTAATCTCAAATTAATGTATTATAATTTATCTTATTTTAGAACACAGAAGAAAACATGGCCGACTAAATGTCTTTATTTGAAACAACTGCAGATTTAATCATAGAACCATTTTTAATGATTCACTGCAGCAATTTGAGCTTTTTGAACATTTAAAACACAAACCACAATCTAATTATAAGTATATATTATAATTAGTATAATGATAACAGTAATTACTTTGACCGCAGCTTCGTCTGTGTATTCAAAGCAGCGGTAGGACACCTAACGTGTAGTCTTAACATGTTCAGCCTGTTTTTGCAATGCTGAGGTTGCTTCCCATTCCACCCCTGGTTGTGAAATCTAAGTGCAGCCGATATGGCAGGGAACATTTCCACGGACGTTTGCACAAAAAGGCAGAGCACAGCACTTGGTATGGCAGCTCCAAACGGAGAATGAAAGAATACATGCCCTCCTGCCACCCTGCAGCAATTCCACCAGGATATTGTTCTATTAAGGAGACATTCTTTGTCAAATTGTTCATATAGAGTCTGACAACCTGATGTATGAGAGGAAATAAAAACCTTGTTTTCTAGGCAGTGAAACGGTGACACAAGCAAAAATAGAAGGAGACAGACAGAAGACATACAGCAGCGGTAGCGTATAATGAAAGGAAGACAGAAGTGGCTACTTCTTCTACTTTGGTTGCCACTTTAGCGGCTGCTTTTTTAACAATGGCATGAGCAGAACGATTGAGAGAGAAAATGGGACAGGGGGGTCTTGTTAAAATTTAAAAGTTTCCGAGCAGCAGCTGCACCTTTCGTACAGTTTGAGTCAGAATATGAAGAAAAAGAAGTATTAGCAATTTTCTTTGGCTGCTGTTCTGCCAGCTGCTTAACATGAGAGCAAATCCCCTTCCATAAATAAAGGCTCATCTAACTGCGAATGCTGGCGTGGACGTTCTCGGTGAGGCAGATTGGAGGAGAACTTATGGAGCTCATCGCCCGCGAGCATGTGGCTCACACTGCCTGTGGGTTCAAACCTGGGTTCAGGAAAAACAGCATGGCATCTAATGAAAAAGAACAAGTAGAAAAACAAACCTGTCCGGGTGCGCGATACCTCTGTGTGTTTGCTCTTGAAATGTTTAGGCCCCTCAGCGGTAATCTTGACATAAGCACCTGAGAAAATGAGGATGCAAAGCAGCTCCTTTCCATTCAAATGTGTCCCACTTCTTACGAAGGGAATACAAACTGGAAATGTTAATCTTAAGTAAGAATTTCAAATTGCACAAAAAAGTGTGATAAATAACACAAATGACAGAGAAGAGAAATAGAATTTTGCCCTGAAAAACGAGTCAAAAATTACCAGTGATGTAACTTTGTTTCTACCACCAGCGGTGCTTAAGGGTTAGAGGAATATTGTCGCACACTTTAGTCGCAGCTGTCTTGTTCTACTGCTTATTTTAGGTCTCGCTTCCAGCTCCAAACAGTGCATTTGCTCAGCCGACACTGTAAATATGTCACACTGTGTAAGTGTAAATTGCAAGCAAAAAATAAATAAATTCATTTTTGCACATTTGGTTTTTCAATATAAGTATTTAAAACGACTCCCCAGAAAACAGAAACCTGAAGCTGCTCCAGTGAGAAGGAAAGCCAGGGTTGATTTTGCGGGATTCTGAAGGATAACTAAAGTTATTTTTACAACAGAAAGAGAGGAGATTATGATAAAATTATTACCCAACGCCTGGGAAATTGGAAGATTTTTGTAGTCTGTTCCAAAGAAATAATTCAGGTCACTTAAGCATGAGAGACAGATTTATCCTATTAGACTTTTTTAGCGATGTTTGAATGTGTCCTGTCAGATGGCGGTCAATGTTCTTGAACCTTTGATATTAGAAGTGCCAAACACGCCACATGGCAGCCTGATGACTTACCCCACGGATTAAGATAAATGTCAGACCGTCACTTCAATGATCAAATCACTAAGCTGCCAATTCATTGCGCATCACCAGCTCAATTTGAGCTATAACGGATTAATTGACCTAAACCAGAATATTGGAAAACAGAAATAAACGGATTTTCAGTTTATTTCTCTATTAGCACCTCTACTCAAAATAGTTTAAATAGAAAAAAAACATCATTATCAGGTGACACTGTGACTGCCATGCTCCATTTAACTAGTCTGTGGTGACAGAGAGGCTAAAACACTTAACATTTAATTTGTATTCACTGATCTGAATACGTCAGCTAGACTAGCAGGTATTTTAAGGTGATTTTAAGTCATAATGTTGACCTGGAATGCACACGACACCAGGAATTTACCCACCAGTTTGTTTTTTCCCAGCTTGTATGTGGTAGTCAGTTGTTGTTTTTTTGCAAAACTCCTAGAAAAAGATTCACAATATTTTCAGTAATGGTCACAATCAGTTGCAAAACCCAACACTGCTTGCAGGCAGTGGAAGCTCAGGCTTTCTTGAGCCATCTGTAAGTCTGGCAGTAGGTCTGAGCCAGCAGGCAAGTGAAAAAGGAAGTGAAACACTTGACTGATATTTGCAGAGACTCCTCATTTCATCCGAAGCTCAAAGGCAAATTGAACGAGCGAGACGTGCGGAAAACAAAAGACATAGGTACAAAAATAGGTGACATGTTTTGACACCGCTCTGTGCGCGCCTTTTTTTCAGCATCGCTATCTGTTAATCACCCCGTTGGATCCGAGTCACAGCTAAGAATACATACGAACAGTTAAACAGGAGATAAATCAGATATAAGGAGCCGACGTAGGCGCAGCCATAGTCTTCCAATCAAAACAGATAGTCTTATTACCGCTGGCTTTTGCTGAAACGACCCAGCATGGGTTTAGAAAGCAGCTTTAACACACGGCGAGTGCATTTAGCTGTCAGCGCGAGTTTTTGTTTGCGTCATAAATATTCTGCTAATAATTCTGTACGAGAGGGAGTCACGTCCTCCCTCGGGTTTCTGTGCATTCAAATAACAATGTTTTGTTTCGTTTTTTTTTCTGTGATGTAAATCTGAATATCAGGATTTTTGCTAAATGTTTTTGCGGCGCTCTTGTCTCATCGAGGGACGACTTTGTCTGCGTGGGAAATTCAATGTGTTCATTTGCTTCAGTTGTGCTGTAGTGTGTGTGTGTGTGTGTGTGTGTGTGTGTTGTACATCACGCTAATTCCGTGATGATTGCACACATCAGCCCTCCATCAAGCTCATCACGCAGCCGTGTTTGAACCATCGCTTCCTTCATCCTCCGCCGCGGCGTCTGGGTCTTCAAACCTACCCTTCCGTGCTCTGGTGATTTCACTAATTATTTCCTTCTGGTTGTGTTTTTTTTTTTTTTTTTCCCAGCTAATCGCTGTTTCTCTCTGCTGTGACTCAGAATCATTACTTCTCCTCCCGCTCACGAGTCACTAATCACCTGCTATCTCTGGCCCGTCCACACGCCACTCTCTTCTTCCATTTCATCCGACCCGCTCCAGCAGATCGAGACATTCCCACCTCAGTTCACCGCTTCCGTAAAAGAATAGCATGTATGATTTCTGCTTGAAAATCATGACATCTTCCAGTTAAAAGAGAGTAGAGTAGTCGATAGTTATTAAATTTAACTCTGGTTGAGGTTCCAAAGAGCAAAAACATCAATTTGAGATACTTTTATGTGAATTTATCAAGAAGTATTGATTGATTTATGTTCTAAACCTTTTAGTTCTTGTCTTGACCTTTGAAAATTACACCCCATTTGAACTACATTCAACCTGCAGTCCTCCACACCTCCGACCTTCCAGCTGGATGTCAAAATTTCCACCCACCAGCACAGCGGCCCCCTGCGTCCTCTCCGGGGCCCTCGGGGGCAGTCAGAACCATTTAGCTCCCCCGTGTTTGCTGCCACCTCTGGGCTCAGAGAGGAGCTGAAGCCTGACCGGGGGTGTCTGCTTCTCCAGGAGGCGCCTGGGCGACAGTTTGAGTCTGAGAGAGAAGGAGCGAGTAGAAGAAGAGACAAAGGCAAAGCGGTCGCAGAGAGAAAGTCGAGAAAGGCGACGTGCCCGGCGAGGAAAGAGGACGACGTGAGCGTGGCGTGTTTTCTGGTTGCGTTGCCGCCTTTGGGACGGCCTGTCAAAGTGGGGTTGTCACTGTCAAGACATACATTTGGCCCCCGAGGGGGCCCCCCCCCGCCCCCTGTCACCCGCCTTGAGCAAGTCGCGGTGATGGCGTAGGACGGAGGGGGAATGATGGAACGGAGAGCCGCGCGATGGACGAACGAGAAACGGCTTCGCTTGCACACTGTCACTGACCCTAATCACCCCTCGATGTGTGCGTGTGTGTGTGTGTGTGTGTGTGTGTGTGTGTGTGTGTGTGTGTGTGTGTGTGTTTGTGTGTGTGTGTGTGTGTGTGTGTTTGTGTGTGTGTGAGATAGGGAGACCAGCAGAAAGAGAGGACAGATGTAAGGAAGACTCGGACCAAACTGTCACTAATCCTCAATCCTGAGGGTTTTGCCTGCAGTGGATGTCAAAGCGTCGGGTGTGTTTGGGTTTTCGTGCTCTTATCCTTGTGAGTGTGAGTTCTTATAACCCCCCCCACACCCCCGTTTTACTCGGGGCTCCTGGGAAGCTGCTGCTCAAATATATTTCAATACAGCCGAGTTCAAATGTGCCATAACTAAACAATAAACAGAAAATGGAAGGTTTTGGGTCACATGCTCCTCAAACAGTTTGCATGTGTTCATTTCTGCAGAGCAAATCTGGAGGGCAGGCTTTTCCCTGGAGGCAGATAATCCAATATTAATTGCCGAACAGACCTTGGCAGCAAATAACTCTCTTAATTAATAGTCTTTTGTCTGACCGACCTTGCACACAGTCATGGGAGGATGCATTGATGTGTGCATTGTGTTGTGTAACACATTACGATGTAAAGATGGGTGAACACACATTACAGGCACACAATTAGTAAAGGAAGCATAGAGAATAATATAGAAGTGTGCAGAACTGTGTTTGGGAAAGATTCTGCCAATGACTCTACAGGAATACCTGTGGATTTCAACTTTAGCTCCTTGGTTTTGTTTTTTGTTTTTTTTGTTTGTAAGGGAATTAATATTTTATTTATTTATTTATTTTGCTGTTGCTTGTATCCAGTAAGTCTCAAGGGGAATATTGGGAAGCTGTAGAAAAAATTAATTTTCTATTGGAGAAAGACATTGGAAATTGGAAAATTATCTTTTATATCTTCCAAACCACGTATATCACAAACTTCTTAACATTCAATAAGTATAATAATAACAGAATACATACACCTTTAACTCCATACTAAGATTGCATATATATTGATAAAATATATCTGCTCACATTATAGACGCTTATATATGCACATTAGTAACAGCACTATTTCATCGAACTAGATATCAGATGCCATCAGAAAGAGAATTCACCCACAAGAAAAAAAATAAAAAATCCTTATTTATGCTGGGTTCGTGTGAACTTGTGTCTAATGTGTATCCCTGGTGTGTGTCGCGCCGGTTTGCATGACCTCTGAGCCGTGTTGAAAATGACACGAGCTCATATCTGTCAGAAATGGAGAAAGAGGGAAGATGACAGTGAGATCCGAGAGAGCAGCTGCAGAGAAAAAAAATGTGGCCTGTAAGAAAAGATGGAGGGCGGTGGGGCGCGGTGGGTGTCATGTTTTCAAATGAGCACAGATAAGGTTTGGGGAGATTGTACCTACTCCATTCGTGTGTGTGTGTGTGTGTGTGTGTGTATATATATACAGTATATACATATATATATATATATATTATGCACATTGTAGAAAACTATATTTCTTTGCAGCAAATGATCCAGAACCTGCAGCATTTTATCCTAATTTAACTCAAGGCATACAAAAATATGAGCTTTTATTTATCAGTCTCCATTTTTCCCTCTTCCATACACCCGTAACTCCATACCAAGATTGCATATTGATTGATTAAGTATAGATTGATTAAGAATTGATTGAAATGTCAGACACGCCGTAGCTTTTCTAAATCACTGCAGGCTTTATTCTCAAATAAATTTCTGCTGAACCTCGTAAAACAACTGGAGCACGGATGGCGCCGGTCGATGGGAAAGCAGTTTTTCGGAGCGTCGTCCTTATTTCGGAACTAGCGTTAAATCTAACTAAGGTAAAGTCTAATGTTTAATTTTCTGAATGATTCTGGTTCATTATATCTAATTAAATAGTGGAACGCTTGAAAGTCTGTAGTGAAATGGTCTCTTTTTTGGGAGGTCAGTTAGGTCGCCCTGGTCCAGGCCACTCCCCTGGCAGTCGTCTCCATAGAAACAGAGTTTGAACCACGTTGAACTTGTTTTATGGAACTGAATCAACAGAAAATGAACTAATCAGAATAAGCCTGGTTTATTTGTTAAGCTTGCTCTGCGGCGCAGGTCTGTCAAGCATACACACTTTACTGTGTGTCTAAACAATAACACAACCACTGCTGACATCTGTGTGCAAATATTTACCAGGAAGGTCATGGGCAGGAATGTACATACACATTTATACACATAACTCTAGCATTACGACATCTGTGAATGTACAAATAAACAAGTTAGAAGACACACACACACACACACACACACACACACGCATAAAGGTATCAGCAAAGACCGACATGCACATATGCACACAGATGCAAATCAGCCTGGCAGCCTACCGACAGTATGCTGGACCAACTGGACTTACTGGAATGATTTAATCAGAGCACAGAGACACACTTGAAGGCACACATGTAAGAGACATGGATGAGGAACAAACAAATAGGTAAACAAACAGGTTTACACATTAATGGACATTTAAATAAGGAAGCAGCTGAAGCCATCGATGCTTATTAGCGCTGTACAGATGTAAACACACACCAATAAACACAACCTGAACCCCGCAGCAATCTTTTTGTGTTTTTGACTGTAAATTCCCTTAGAAAGCACTTCAGGTTTTTGATTGGATGTTGTCTTGTATGCAATAGCTGTTCTCACATATAGTCAAATAAATAAAGGCTCAAAAGAATAAATGAGAGGGGTTATAAATATGTGGCTGGAATGATGAAGTTACAGTATATTCAGAATCTTTTAAAGTCTGCAGTAAAAATTTCAGAATTGCACCACGGAGGTTCATCTCAATGAATTTAAACACCAGGCAGGAGGAGAAGCAGGCAGGGAAGCCGATCGATAAGTAAGAACAATAGACGATCCGGCGGTAAACTGAGACGTAGCGGCAGGCAGAGGAGGCTGATTATCATGACGGGTGTGCAGGTGAAAGTCTGAGGAATGGCTGCAAGACAGATGGAATAGCTTTCACAGATTAAAGGGAAGCAAAAAAGAAGTTACTGAAAACATTAATAATGGCCTCGTTGCCAAGGTCACGCAATCCAAGTTCATACGGTGGCACTCTACTCAAGCTACTTCCTCATAAATCTTTATTTCCATCAGAGATGTCTTAAAAGACTTTAAAAAAAAAAAGAAAGCATATTTTTCCAGCATTACTATATTCAAAGGTGATATTACAACAATAATGGATTATAGACACGTAAATATCTTAATATGGAAAGATTATGATTAAGAAAAGAATATTTTTTCATATGTTGCCACATCCTCAGAAACGGACGCAGCCAAATGGAATCGAGCCATTTATTTAATTCATTGATGATTATTTTGCAGGTGACCTGTCAAGATGTCTGTTAAAAAGGTCCGGTCATGATGGGGAGGGGTCAGTGAGGTCATGAACGCCTCACCGTATCCCTATAAATAAATGGATGTTCAGCTGGTAAATGATGATCAATGAGCAAACCACGTCGGACACGAACGCAGACGAATGCAAGCGAGGCTTCTTTTGCTCTGCCTGAAGTAAATTAGTCATTTATTCATGAACAAATCGAAAGTAAGCGGCGCCATCGACAGGAGCGCCTAAGTGTCCAGCTTGTGTCCAATCAGCAAATCAAAGAAGTAATCCATTCACGTCTTTTGCGGTGTCTGTGTTGCTGCCTGCATACGGATGCACATGTACGTCAAATCTGTGTTTTAGCTGGCGGCCTGCTTGTCAGTGTTCATCAATCGCTGACGTGCATCGTTCGCTTCCACCGGTCCTCGTGTTCCTGTCGTATTCCCGTTGCGGTGTTTCTGTCAGTACTCCTTCAACCGAAGATGAAACGTTGACTCAAGGTAGTTCCATCAATGAATGAAATGAAATTTTTTCTCTCTTATTCGCGCATCCGTTCCTTTTAGAGCGCCCTGTAATCCACTGAGGGATGGATTCATTTTTAAACCAGCTACAAGGAAAATATTTGACCATTGCTGATCGTCTTTTATAATATATACTGTATATTTCGTATAACAAGTCGAACCCTGCATCATTTTTTCCTCTGCCTTATTAGCATTTCTAGTCTCCCAGAATAAAACATGGGCTTCCCTAATTTGCTCGGCAGATTTATTTGATGGCAGAGCCCTGCATGTCACTCCATTACAAGAAGGGTGAAATCTGATGACTCTAGCTGGTGATGTGATTCGGCGTGAAGTTGTGAGAAGAGCAGCAATTACTTTAAACGATCCGGCTGCCGTTCGGCAGAAGGGGAAGGAGCTGGCGAACCTCAACTGATGTGTGAAAACAGGGGGTGATGAGATGCAAACAGTTCAGTTTAATTAATCATAGCTGGTAAATTAAAAGAAACTAACTGGCAAAATGGTCCACAAAGGAGAAAGAACGGCGATCAGGCTGACGTCCAAATGGGCGTGTCGGGCAAACCAGGACTCAGGAACGCCGTCAGGCTGAGCTGAACACATTACAGGATCTGGCAGGAGACGAATGAAGCCGATCCCATGGATACAGAACGCCGACCGATGAAGCTTCGACAAAGTTCAGTGCCCTCTATATCACAGGCTTTAATACCTCCTTCTCCAGTCATCCAATCACTTGCAAGATGTCAAACTTTAATGGCCTCTGCAGTGATTTAGCTTCAACTCCTCCTCAACCCATGATACCTCTACCTCCAACCCAATCCACCAATCAGGAGAACTTTCAGTGGAGTCATCTGAAGATGGAACTCCAGTCTTCAGCACCAAAGGTTTGTCACATTTTTCCCCCCAAACATGTCATTCTTTACAAGCAGCTGAGGATCATGTTTTTGATCACTGCAAGTGCTGTGTTAGAATAACCTGTTATCCTCCCAGGTCACAGGGTACATTCCCTCGTCTCTCATCCAGACACACAAAACAGGGGGGGGGGTGTGTGAATGAAACCCACCATCGAACGCCGTCTGCCACCTCCAGGTGTAGCGTTGTTGCTCTCATTGTCTGATAATGATGCAGATGTGTTTGTACCGCAGGGCCATGAAAACCAAGAGTGTCACAGTCGGGCGCTAAAGGCTGCCTTCTGCATCTGGATCAGACGATGGGGAGATGGGAAAGCTGGAGGTAAAACTGAAGACACATTACTGATTGGAAGAAGCTGCATTATCTACGTGAAAGGCAGGTTTTCTGGGGCTATTTCTAATTTTTTTTCTTTAAAAAACTAAAGAACACAGACGTCAGGTTGGCCAATAGTAATAATAATCATGTTTGCCACAAAGACCAGGAAAAAAATCAGTCAGTCAGCAGGATCAAAAGAGAACTTTGCCAGCTGAAAAGCTTAGAAGCAGACTGACAAATAAATATAAATAAATGTTTGCTGATGGATGTTTTCTGTTTTACTGATTCTTCCTGGAGCCACAATGAAACATTCATCCCCTAATTCAGTTCACATTTTCACAGCGATGATCTCTTTCTACAACAAAGTTTTATTCTACTGCACAAAGTCACAATCTGGCCTGTCAGAATGCGACGAATGTCTCTCTGCTCCACTGTCAGTGTCTGCCAGACGTCCAGCTCCTTCTGCAGAAAAGAACGAGAGACAAGTAACAAAGAAAGTCCCCACAGGAGACAAAATGCTCCAGACATTCCTATTTTATTTTTTTTTGTGCTTCAGGGTTTCTATTAAATATTCCAGGTTATTATCGCTGCATATGAGTCAGAAAAAAGTTAGATGGACTCCAGCGATCAGCTGCCAAAGTCTGTCATATAATAGAAGGGTTATTTCTTTACCGTCTATTGTTCAGCACAGGCGGGTTCTCTCCATGAAGGGAATTATTTTTCAACTGCCTCCACTCTCATGATGACTGGGCATGAAAAAAGCTCAGTGCTTTTAAAAGCTTTTGAAGGTTGAACTTTTCAGAGAAGGGCTGAACAACTTTTCCCCTGCCATACGGGAGTGAAGGACGCACTTCATGCCGCGTGGGAGGCCGGCCTCAGCGCCAGAGCAACGACAAAGTCAGACAAATACATATCTGCACTTTATCATAAATAAGAAAACAGCTTTGTCTTCTCCTTTGCTGAAGACAGAGTAAATTAGACTCTTCATTAGGTGCACTTTGCTAAATTTACTGAAGGCAGAAATGTCATTCTGGAGCAAAACAGGTGGATGAATAAAGTTTTAAAGGACACACACTCCTCTGACACACAACTCTGGGCCCGGTGAGAGGATGGGAGATATAAGCGAACATGACAGAGAGAAGGTGTAGCTCATTATAACTGTGTTGGTGTGAGTCTGTTGGACGTGGGATTGTGTCACTGTGTGATGGATTTTGCGCTGCAGAGGGAAGGCGATATATTCCGTGGAGAATCAAAAGGACACAGTGTGATTTTCTCATTATCCAGAAACAGATAGGTAGTCTGCTCCTAAGTGAGGATAAGATTTAGCATTAAAATAAAGGTTACACTGATGACACAGAGAAACAGCGACCTCAGCGTTTAGCCTGCCAGGCGCTGGTTTAATATCTTTATAAAAATAGTTTAGACAATGTTAATAGTGAAATAAATACAAATAATCTCTTCATTATAGCAAAACGCTGGAAATAAAGCAGGGTGACTAAAGAGTTCATCTTTTAAAGAGATTTCTTCTGACATCTTTGAGACAGTTTTTGTTTCCAAGAATTTCTTAACATGGTATTGAACACTTGTAATCCTTTTTTTTTTGTGGTAAAGTACCTGTATATAAGGAAATTTCTGTTCATTCTCACGTTTTTTTTGTCATTTATGAATGCTTTCAAAACACGAACAGCTCTTGTGTCATTTTTGTTTTCTTCTGATTAAGGGAGTCCAGTTGGTTAGAACTGACAGCGAGTCAAACGTCTTTGACTCCTTTGTGCAATAAAAACAATAGAATAGTGAACGATGGCATACATTTCTAGAGCACTCACTTCTGCCAAAACAGCTTGTTTTGATTCAGTCGGGCCACGGCCAAAAAACTAACTCACAGACAAACTCTTAAATCTGGGTCTGGGTTTTTACTAGGTTACGCAACAAATTTTTTTTTCTTTTTTTGTTTAATCATATATATATATATATATAAAAAAAATGTCCCTCTCACCCTTGTGGGGTGGTATCTGTGTGTCATCCTCAAGCTCGGGTCCTCTACCAGAGGCCTGGGAGTCTGAGGGTTCTGCGCAGTATCTTAGCTGTTCCTAGGACTGCGCTCTTCTGGACTGAGGCTTCAGATGTTGTTCCAGGAATCTGCTGGAGCCACTCTTCCAGTTTGGGGGTCACTGCCCCAAGTGCTCCTACTACCACGGGGACCACATTAACCTTAACCTTCCACATCTGTTCCAGCTGTTCTTTCAACCCTTGATATTTCTCAATCTTTTCGTGTTCCTTCTTCCTGATGTTGGCATCAGCTGGAATCGCCACATCTATCACCACTGCTCTCTTCTGCTCTTTGTCCATCACCACAATGTCCGGTTTGTTAGCCAGTAGCTGTTTGTCGGTCTGGAAGCTGAAGTCCCACAGGATCTTAGCCTTGCTGTTCTCAACCACCTTCGGTGGTATGTCCCATTGGGATTTGGGTGCTTCTAGTCCATACCGGGTACAGATGTTCCTGTACACTATCACAGCTACTTGGTTGTGCCTTTCCATGTATGCTGAGCTGGCGAGCATCTTACACCCTGCTACCACATGCTGGACTGACTCTGGGGCTTCTTTACATAGCCTGCACCTTGGGTCAGATCTACTGTGGTAGATATTGGCCTCTATTGCCCTTGTACTTAGGGCCTGTTCTTGTGCTGCCATGATCAGTGCCTCTGTGCTGTCTGTCAGTCCAGCTTTATTCAGCCATTGGTAGGTCTTCTTGATATCAGCCACTTCCTCTATCTGACGGTGGTACATGCCGTGTAGGGGCTTGTCCCTCCATGTTGTCTCCTCCTCCTCCTCCTCTTCCTCCTCAGGTTTCTGCTGTCTAAGGCATTCACTGAGCAGTTCATCTGTTGGGGCCATCTTCCTGATGTACTCTTGGATTTTTGATGTCTCATCCTGGACAGTGGCCCTGATGCTCACTAGTCCTCGGCCTCCCTCTTTCCGCTTAGTGTACAGCCTCAGGATGCTGGACTTGGGGTGAAACCCTCCATGCATGGTGAGGAGCTTTCTAGTCTTGATATCTGTGGCTTCTATCTCCTCCTTTGGCCAGCTTATGATCCCAGCGGGGTATCTGATGACCGGCAGTGCATACATGTTGATGGCTCGGACCTTGTTCTTGCCATTCAGCTGACTTCTCAGGACTTGCCTTACTCTCTGGAGGTATTTGGCTGTGGATGACTTCCTTGCGGCCTCCTCATGGTTGCCATTAGCCTGTGGGATTCCAAGGTATTTGTAGCTGTCCTTGATGTCTTCTATCCTGCCCCCTGGTAGGTTGACCCCTTCAGTTCTGATCATCTTGCCTCTTCTTGATACCATCCGGCCACATTTGTCTAATCCGAATGACATCCCTATGTCGTCGCTGTAGATCCTGGTGGTGTGGATCAGTGAGTCAATTTCTCGCTCATTCCTGGCATACAGCTTGATGTCATCCATGTAGAGGAGATGGCTGATTGTTGTCCCGCTTCGGAATCGGTATCCGTAGCCACTCTTTGTGATGATGTGACTGAGGGGGTTCAGGCCTATGCAGAACAGCAGTGGTGATAGTGCATCCCCTTGGTATATGCCGCACTTGATGTTAACTTGGGCAATTGGCTTGGAGTTAGTCTCCAGGGTTGTCTTCCACTTCCCCATTGAGTTCTTGATGAAGGCTCTTAGTGTCCTGTTGATCTTATACAGTTCCAGACATTCCAGTATCCACGTGTGTGGCATTGAGTCGTAGGCTTTCTGGTAGTCAATCCAGGCGGTGCACAAGTTGGTCTGTCTATTCTTACAGTCTCTGTGTACTGCTCTGTCCACCAGTAGCTGGTGCTTGGCTCCCCTGGTGTTACTACCAACTCCTTTCTGTGTCCCGCTCATATATTGATCCATGTGCCTACTCATCTTAGCTGCCATGATGCCTGACAGGAGCTTCCATGTTGTACTGAGACAGGTTATTGGCCGGTAGTTGGATGGGGTAGATTCCTTCTGTGGGTCTTTCATGATCAGGACTGTCCTGCCTTCAGTCAACCATTCTGGGTGCGTCCCATCCCTTAGCAGCTGGTTCATCTGTGCTGCTAGACGCTCGTGGAGTGCTGTCAGCTTCTTCAGCCAGTATGTATGGATCATATCGGGGCCCGGTGCTGACCAACTCTTCATCTTTGACACTCTTTCTTGGATGTCTGCCATTGAGATGGTTACTGGTTCTTGTTCTGGGAGGCAGCTGTGGTCAGTCCTTAGGTCCACTAGCCACTGGGCATCGGTGTTGTGTGATGCTACTCTTTCCCATATGCCCTTCCAGTATTTCTCCACCTCAGCTCTTGGTGGGTCTGGCCGGATGCTATTTCCCTGCCACTGAGAGTACACCTTTGCTGGTTGAGTGGAGAAGGTCTTGTTTATTCTCCTGGCCTCAATCTCCTTGGTGTATCGCTTCAGTCGGGTAGCCAGAGCTGTTAGTCTCTGTTTGGCAGTTTCGAGTGCTTCAGGTATGGAGAGCTTGCTGTATTTCCTGGGTGCCCCTTTATTCACCATGTTCCCCTTCTGTAGCTCGGCTAGCTGGCTGACTTCTCTCCGTGTCGCCTTTATCTTGGCCTCTAACCGTCTCTTCCATGGAGGGTATTGTTTGTTATGCCCTGTGTTGATCTTGTATCCCAGCATCTCGAGGATTACTGTTGCTGTACTGTGGATCAGCTTGTTGGTCTCAGTTATGTTCCCTGTGGGGATGGTTCTTATTGCAGCATTCACATCTTCTAGCAGATCTTCTGAAGGTACTTGACAACTTAGCTTCGGTATTTGTCGGAGGCTCCAGGTTTCCATTTGGGTCACGATCTTCCTTCGCAGGTCAGCAGCTCTTGTATTGAGGCTGTCTATGTCTCTTGGGGCTTGGTACCCAATCACCGATTGTGGGGGGGGTGATATCCCCCCGCTGACCTGGCGTCCTGGCTCCCCCTTGCCGTAGCATTGTTGTTGTATTTCATCGATCTCTAGTTGTGACAGCAGTTTTCGGTTACGGATGTTGGAACACTGGGCTAACAGCTGTTTCTTTGTTAGCCTTGATTGTGGGTTTCGAAGCATCCATTGGTCCCACATCCGCCCCATATATCCCCTCTCTCTGGGATTACTTGTGTAGTAGCATTCCAACAACTCCGTATTCTCCGCCCTTGTCCATGTGTGTCTTGTTCCAGTAGCCCATTTCTCATCAGATTGCCCTGGTTCCCTAGCATCTGACGCGGACCTTGTTAACCCGGGCGACGTCCGAGCCGGTATGACTCTGTCATTATTGTGTTCACTCATGTTTGAGGTAGGCTCGTATAGCATTAAGGGTCTTGCCTAAGGACCCTCACTGGATAGTGCCCGCCATGTCTGGGGTTCGAAGCCACGCCCACGCCCTCCTGCATTCCAGACCACGCCCTCCTGCATTCCAGACCACGCCCCTTTCTGCATTTCACATTGACTGGATAGTGTTTGTCCCGACCGGGATTCGAACCCACAACCTCCTGCATTCAAGTCAGTTGACTTAACCACTGTACTATCCAGCTGCTATATATATATATATATATATATATATATATATATATATATATATATATATATATATATATATATATATATATATATATATATATATATATATAATTTTATTTTATTTTATTTTATTTTATTTTATTTTTAAATTTACCTTTTTAAACAGTTCTGCCAAAATGAATGGGGTCCATCTAAAAATGTTTTATTTCACTTGAAATACAGATGCATAAGACTTGACATAGGCTGAGAAACTGGAGGCGGCAGCCTTATGGACAAATGCAGGCAACGCGCCCAAACCAACTGAACTGAAATGCACTCTCCCAAGGTTAAGCTTGTGTTTTCCCACTTGGGAGCAGAGCCAGGCAAATGAATGAGCACAATGGTATCCAGCTAATACAACAGCATAATAGGGAGATGCTGAACTAATGCAATTAAATTAAGGCGCTCATGTATGCAAGTCCGTATATCCGGTCGGGTTGGAGGAGAAACCGTGGAAAGAGATACTGCAGAGACAAAATTAATGGATTCTATTTGATGCATTTCATTTAGGGTTTGTTGTTTTAAGTGATTTAGATGATGATTTTTCAATGTTGGCGGGTAAACAGTGGAGCAGAGAGGGGCGTTGGGATGAAGAACTGAACCTCTGACGGTGGATTTGTGCCTTTTGAGGACAGATCACTTCACTCCCTCTTTGTTACTGTCGGTGAAAATTGGCCGCTGAGACTGATGTTGACTGATATTAATGAATTCACCATCTTTATTAGACATGAAGTCCACAAACAAAACACCCTGATCAAATTCAAAGAAGACAGCCAGATGTCTGGTGTAGATATGATCAAACACACCGTGGCCTCCGGGGCGTGACTTTCTGTTGTTTCTGCTCATTCATGTGGGACTGAGTGTGTTTCCAGCCCATAATTGACTCTGCTTTCAGATAGATACCAGCAACACCCAGGGACAGAGGACACGACTTCAAATATTGCCAACGTCCAATCTCAGTTCTGACTCCCAAGTCTAGAGATCATAACAAGTCTCTGTGAGCCGGCTGCCCTGAGCAACACCGAGGTCAAATTACTAAGAGCCAGGAAGAAGCGGATACACAGAGGTATCCAGACTGGATGGGAAGATTGGTGACCTTGGCAACTAAGCATCATCGGGAGCTCCCAAGAGGGGTGGGGGACAATTTAGCAAGCTAAGGTTTGCTTCCCCATGAGGGAAAGCCGGAGAGCTGGAGAAAAATAATCATAAGAGGGCTCCTTCAATCCCTTCAGGAAACTCCCAGTTCTCCACAATGTCCTTCCCATTCCAGCCTGAGGGGTCAACTCCTGCCTGTCTTTCTGTGATTCCCCCTTTGGAGATGTTATGTTATGTCATACCATAACATAACAAGCCATAAAACATCATACAGAATATCTAATCCAAGATTGTGAGCATTAGATCGATTAAGGTCTTTCAAATACCAGAGACCAAATTAAATTAAATGCATTAAATAATAAATATTTCCATCCACAATCTATAACATCCTTCATCTTCAAGCTCAAAGAAAGACGATGGATCTGGTCGTGTCGCTTCTGTTGTCGCCTCATTTCTGAAGACAGTCTTTGAAGGAAATGTCATCATGAAGCTCCTTGTTCAGGCCATCTGATCTTGGAGAACCGCAAAGGAGAACGTGATAACTCCACATAGAAGATGTGATTTTGCTGGACATCGAGGTTTTCCATAAACACCATATTTTCTAAACATTTTTTTAGCTGCACAAGATCAAACACAAACTGAAAGTTAAAGAACTCAAACTTTTAATCTTTCTTCTTTTTTTCTTTAACCCAACAGAATAAATCCGTTCTCCAAGTGCTGCTCATTTGTTTCTATAACAAACTTTTAATATAAAAGCGTTGGTTCATAAGACACTCCAGAGCAGTGAGTTTCCATTGTCTTCTATGTATGAACAAAGATCTTAGAGAGATGCTTCTAACAGAACGCTTGAAGCAGTGACACTTTCAGAGTTCACCTGTAAGTGTCTTTAAAGTTTCAAGAAGTTACAAAGAAAGGGAAATATGTAATATTAAATTTTTATACCTCTAAATCTGATAAGTATGACGCACTAATGTGAGCTGCTGTAAGCAACAGTTGCCTGCAGCAGAGGGAAAACGCTGACTGACGAACTTTTAGAAAAAAAAAAAAATCGAATGGAAAAATGTAGAAATATTTTGCAGCTGTAAGCAAAAAAACACAAACGAGGAAGGTGAGACATGTTTTGCTTTATTTACGGCAGAGGAGCTGAGGAGCTGAGGGTTGTTCTGGTTTGCATTTTCATGCATGAACGCAGAAAGGTCAGCGACCTTAACTTAATTAAAGAAGCGTTGTGGAGATCCCCGAGGCCTCGCACATGTTTAATACATCCTTCTTCTGCAAATTTGCAAAAAATGATTTATTTTTTTTTGACAAGACTGCAAAACTCAGCCAAGGAAGCTCAGATTTCCCACGATGTCATTGCACCTAAAAGCATCAGTCCTGTGACTGTTACCACAAGAACCCACCGCTAGAAGTTGGAATCACATTAGTATCCTGACTAATTTCATAGTCGTTCAAGAAACAAAATGTTTTACTCATGGTGATTTCCTCTGGATCTTCTTGACGATGATGGATCTGCTTTATTTTTAAATTCTGACTTTTCAGATCATCCTAATGCAATTTATCGTGAGTCGATCGTTGATTTAGTGCTCAGCTGAGCCAGCAAGCAGAGTGACCCAAATCTGACACCGCTACAGTGGGATCGCGAGGCTAGGATGTGTGAGTTGGGTCGGGCTGCTGTGTGTTACAAAGTGTTGTTGTTGTTGTTTATCTATAGGTCCCCAATCTTATGCATGTAAATTATAGGAGATGTTACATCCGTTTCCAGAAGCCTCATATCCGTGAAGAATAGGGAGAGAATTGGAACAACAAATAACTCAACATGTTTGCTTGTGAACATAAAAGGCTTTAGGCAGGCAGGACAATGGCTTTTTTTTTTTTTTTTTTTTTGCGGAGGCACAAAATGAAAAATGCATGCCATGGTACACTCCTCCTCATTCCCCCTTTTCTCTCTGCTGTAATCCCTTATTCTCTGTGTATCCATTTGGGTCATGGCTCAACACTCCGCATATCTGCTTCATAAGGAGGTTTAAGGCGAAGGGAAGGTCTGAGCTTTTTCCTCCTCCATCCCGTCATTACTTAAAGGAATTCAGTACGAGGTGGAGAGGAAGGGGAAAATCAAGAAAATGAAACATAAAGGGCAAAAAAGGTGGATGGTGGAGAGCTTTGAGGCTGAGTCAAGAACCAATATGACAAGATTTAGAAAAGCGGAGGATTCATAACGCAGAATAAAGACATAAGCAGAGAGCTTTAAGTCCCAGAATACAGGAGATGGAAAATGGTGAGGTGGTAATATTATGGGGGATAAATGGATCCTTAAACAACTAATGGATGGATGAAGAGATAAACGGACGAGTGGAGAAACTGATGAATGGGATAGATGACTAATAAATCCATGCATCTGAAGGAATGAAATGACATAACAATGTAAATAGCATGTATCTGAGGGGCGAGCGAGAGCATGGAGGCGTGATGGGATTGGAGGATGAATCGATGGAGGGGAGCAGCGAGTTCAACCAAAGCCAGAATACACCCGGCTCCTTCCAAACACTCCCCGCTGCGGTGGGGCAATTACATAATCCTTTCATATGCAGACGAACGCCGAGTGGAACCGAGTGTCAAAGGGCCCCACGCTGAGGACGAGTGATGTGTGCTGCAGCCGTCTGTGGAAGGAGGTGCAGGGGGGTGAAAGGAGGAGGAACGCAGATAGGGGAGAAGAGATGATGCACAGACAAACACACACACACACTCACACTCACACACACACACACACACACACAGGTGTGAGTCATTGCCAAAACTCTCCATCTCTGACTGCATTTATCTTTCTTAAAATTAAATTCTCTCCTCACTCCTTCCCTCTCTCTCACCAAAGTGAATTGCTCCCCTTTATCCGGCGCGCCACTAATTTGCTTGAAGGATAATTTCTGATATTTTTAGATAATTCAGAATAATAACACTTCATTCAAAGACTTCCTGGAAACATCATTTCAACTGCATGTGAGCTGGCCTTCAACCGAAGCGCCCGTTTGCTTGACTCAGCAAATGGAGCGACTGCACCAGAATGAAGCTTTCACACTGAAGGCCAACTTTTAAGTATTAAGTATTATTGCTTTTACAAGAAATATTTTTGTATTTTAATCCTTTTTTTTGTGAGGCAGGCTAATTGAAAATTGAATTAGTCGTGGGTTTTATTATTTTCCAAAACCAAACTACATTAATAAACATGATTAAGGATCAGCATGTCCAGTGATTATGAGCTGAGCCCCTCCACATGTGGGTTGAGTGGGTTCCTTCTGGGTTCTCCTGTTTCCTCACACAATCCAAAAACATGCAACGCCGGTCCTGAGGTGACCCGGCGTGCCCTTCCTCTTGCCTCGTGTCAGCTGGGTAAGGCAGCGTCCCATGACCCTGCAGAAGATGAGCTGTCACAGATAACAGATGGACCGTGGACGATGTGTGTTCTGACTTGAGAAACATCAGAACAACAAACGTAAACATGCAGTGACCTTGATGGGAGACGGGCACAAAAGAACGCCTGCAAAACTCAGAGATGAAGAGAGGACAGAACCTTCGCTCGGTCTCCTGTCATCTCTGGATGTTGTAGTTGAAGGGCCTCAGTTTGTCAGGGACAGCTGGCCTGCTGAACGCCTGCAGAGAAATGCCAGGATGGATCAACAGCAGACAGCTGAGGGGACAGGAAGGGTTTCATCTGCACTAGACCGTTGTTTGGAATCTTTGACCTGAAGGGACAGTTCAGGAAAGAAAACATTCAAGCAATTTAAGGTGACGATCAGGTCATCCATATTTCCACACACCCCCCCACATGGTATTTGACCGACCACACAGTAATCAACACAAAACCTGCAGGTTTCCATCGTCGTAATCATTTTATTAATCTCTCATAATCATCTTTATGCTGGCAAACCAAACTAAAACATGCCACCCGACACATTTTCCTTTCATGGGGACGTTGATTTCTCCTCCACCCCCGTTGTGGAGAAGAAAAGTCTGCAAGTTTCTTTGAGTTTATATATGTACCCACTAAGTATTGCTATTTTAAAAAGGAGCACACTCGTGTGAACGAGACGATCAAGAGGGAAAGTGTCAGAAAGCGATGTTAATATGTCGAATATAATATTTGTCGATGAAAAGACTGAGCGCTGTAGCGGCGCCACACGTAGCTTCTCTGCTAAGCAGCACGGTTCTGATAGGCTGACGCTGTTTCCTGGATCAAACGGTGATTGTCTGGTATAGAATTGTTGCATTCAGATGCAGGGAAGGAATTATACGTCCTGTTTTCTTGTTTATACTGATTAAAAGAATTAGTTTTGCCCTTTCCTTCTGAAAAACAAGTTTTAATGTGAGTCTGAAGGGTTATTTCTCGTGCCTTTTGACATTTTGATAATGGTATGTTATTGCTTTGCTCCCTGTTGTTGTTGAGTTTTATTGATCTCTGAGAATGAAATAAGTTTGTGGGGAAAAAAATAGCTCTGATTTAGCAAAGAGTGTTGTTGTGTTGCTGTCGGCTGGTTTAATTTCTCCGGTGAGTATCTTCAAAATACTTCTACCTGAATCTGCTACCTTTGGTGAAGTTAATTGCACATTATTTGCTCCTGAAGTCTTCTGGTGTAAAAAAGGAGAACAGATTTTCATCAACTTTGAGGTGGAGGAGACCAAACTGGAGCTCAAACCAAAGTCGTTTATAATTTGCGTATTGCATGATGACTAAACTGCAAGAAGGGCCTGATGACTGGGCGATGATGTCATCCACACTGTGATGTCATCTTGCCGTCGGCGGCTGTGAAACAAACCTGTCACTGCAGACGCTGTCAGACGGAGCCTCCGGTCCACCTGAACGTCGGCTGAATCTGTGATGCATGTTCTTAATTATTTCCTCATGTCCTCACGGAGCAGCCCAGAGAATCAGGAATATCAGAGCGCTGATTTTGAGGAGTCTTCAGTAAATTTATAGTCGGCGTTAGGATGTAGTCAGAGTGAGGCTTTCCTGCGGATATGTGAAGCGTATGTGAGTGATATCCCTGTTAAGCAGATTTACTGCTTTGTGATATTTGCTGTTTGGGTGACTGTGGGACATCTGGACCATGACTGCATACTAACTACCCCAAGGGACTGTCTGACACGGGGATTTGTGTGTAGTTGTGTGTCGCTTCGGGTGTCTGGACAAGGTTGCCTACAGCGAGCGTGGAGGAAGACGAGGCTGAGATTTAAAGATGTGCAGACATACAGGTGATGTTAAGGAAAGAAAGATGATTTGGGAATTTGGAGGAAAAAAACAAGACCTGTGAGAAAGATGTCAGATGAATAATGCATGGTTCTCCTCCACCTCCTTCACGTCTGCTGAAGTTCTGGCCGACATAAATCTCCTCTCAGATCTGCTGTAAAGGACGTCGCTCATTCCCCTACTCCCTTTTTCTCCCGTCTCTATCATTCTGGCCCCTTCCACCTTTTTTGTCATATTCACTTCCCCTTCCTCCGTCTCCTTTGGAATGAGTTCCGTTCTTTGGCCTTGGCTTTTCCAGTACAGGTCGTGCTGCATCACACCTGAGATCCTCTAAAGCGGGTTTAGACACGTCTCTTCGACCGTGGTTAACCTCTGACGACCATGAGTATATCTAGAAAATTAATAATAATAAAATTGATTTGAACCAGCACAGCTTCCTTAGTTGCAACAATGCAAACTGACTTCAAGTCAAAGAAGGTCGTTTGATGAAGAGCTGCAGCTCTTACTGCACTTCTGAAAGTAGCTCAACTCCAACAGGTAAACAACCTATTTACCGTGCTGCATGATGGAAAAACACTCAGCACAAATATCAGGACAATTTTACCGTCCAACACACACAACGAGAGTTGGAAAAGTTAAAGTCAAACATGACCTTGGATTAGGAGAACCGGGGTCGGATGAGGATGCTCCGTCACAGCAGGATGTAAAAACGTAAGAGACAGCACTAGATTCTTTAGGTGTGTGTGTGTGTGTGTGTGTGTGTGTGTGTGTGTGTGTGTGTGTGTGTGTGTGTGTGTGTGTGTGTGTGTGTGTGTGTGTGTGTGTGTGTGTGTGTGTGTGTGTGTGTGTGTGTGTGTGTGTGTGTGAGTGTGTGTGTGTGTGTGTCCTCCCTGAAGGTTTTGTACCTTCTAGCAGCCCAAAATCTAAGAATAAACTCAAGTGTCAGGACAAGGAACTGGCAAACATTCACCACAATGTGACGCACAGATGCACACACACACACGCATGCACACACACACACACAGAAATATAAGACATGATTTTTTTTCTATTCATGTATTCAAAAATTCATAGAAATCTAATAAATCAGTCAATCTACTTTTATTTGTAAAGGGCGTAATCAGATCAAGAGACATTTCAAAACGCTTTCAGAGGAAGAGTAACACAACAAGACCCTCCAGAACAAGCAGAAGCGACAGAAACAGACCCAGACTCTGATGTAATGACGTACATGAAGGGGGTCAAGGAGCCAGGACAAGCCCAAAAAGGCAGCTACACTTTTATTTTATGAGGTATATTCAGTAGTTTGCGTTCTTCAGATGAACATCTCCAGAGTCACAGAGAAAAACCTGTTACTAAACCAACACTCAGCGAAGAGTAGATCAAATGGGATTAGGATGGACACGTAGGGCAATTTGTTCAGCGGATGTGAAAGTCTGTTGTCAGTGGAAGGGCATCGTTGTTGGTAACCATGCTGATTCTTAAAACCATGTCTGCGACATCAATGAAGGAACTGACTGAAAGGAGAGCTTACTGGAATAAACCTGATCATAGAACAAAACGTTACATTTCCTTAAAAAAAAAACCATGAATCTCAGAGTTATTTCAAAATGGTCTGACAAACATGGAACAGTTTGGGGTTATTTTAGTTTTCTGTGTGTGTGTGTGTGTGTGTGTGTGTGTGTGTGTGTGTTTGCTGGTGCTGGTAAAATGTAAAAATGTTCTCTTCTTCTGTACTGCAACAAATAAGCGTTATTTTATTGTTTTCAGCATTTTACTACACATCCAATTGACAAACAGGTAAAAAGCAGAACGCTGTCGGCGCTTTAGGCTTCGTTTGAAGAGCAGACGCGTGCTAATGGTTTAATTATGCAGCTAATGTTGCACATTTTCAAACAGTCGCTCCTGGATGGCTTTCAGGGCGCCGCGATCGACTGCACAGACAAACACCGCAGAAGTCATTTCAACACACAGGCTTTGTTGAGGAAGTAAAATGCAATTGGCAAGAGGTGAGTCATGAAGGAACAGCGAGTGAACTCAGAAAGACGGGGAGGGAAAGAGGATCAGAGAACCATCTTTTTCTACTTCATGCAAAAGCAAGAAGTAGAAATTGTCCATGTTTCTTATTTTAAATGATGCTTATTGTGTGCATCTGAAATAAATATCTACACATATAAAAACACAGAAAGCAACAACAGATTGAAGATAATGAGGCTCAGAAGGAGGTTTGCTCTGGCTTCTGCCTTTTATGCTAAGCTAAGCTAAATCCCTCCTAAAGCACCTTGGTGTCACTCTTCACATGTAGCGCTCATGCAAGCAAATTGGTTTAATATCTGGTTTTTATTTAGGTTGTTGTCATGATAAAAGGCAATCTTATGTTGGTTAAAATATAATATTTCTATCTGGTTTTGCAAATTCAGTTATAACATTTTCCTGACTGACCCAGAGGGCTGCTGGATTTGCCTTTTTTTGCGTCTGCTTTTTTGGATCCCCCACCGACCTGCGTCTCATTGAAATGAATAAATAAGTCCACTGCAGGCTCCCACTGTCTGAGTGCACACACACTAATACACACACACACGTTAAGTGTAAGCGAAACTAATTTGCCTTTTAGTGACTGTCGAACTTTAGGAGGATCAGCGTTCCTCATTAGTGTGATGGGTGTGTGTGTGTGTGTGTGTGTGTGTGTGTGTGTTTCCCTACTCAATAGGGACAGACTGTGTCGTTAGCCAAAGTGTCATGTCAGCCGTCCTCACTGTGGATCAAGTCCAATTAAAGTGTCAGTTTAGGCAAAGGTCTTGTGTTTGTGGAGTTTGGTGTGTGTGTGTGTGTGTGTATGTGTGTGTGTATGTGTGTGTGTGTGTGTGTGTGTGTGTGTGTGTGTGTGTGTTTGGCGGTGGTGGACGCACTGGCCACTATTCCCGGCATAATTTGGAAGAAGGAGGGTCTGTGACTCGCATCTTTCATCCCAGATGAGATGGTTCCCAAAGTTGCAGTCACATAAGGTCGCTTCATTCCAGCGTCTATTCATTATTTTTATTACTCACTTGGTGGTGTGGAGAAATGGAAACTCGTCACGCCTCGTGCATTTTTTTGTCGAGGTTTGCACTTTAAAGTTGGAGTTCAGTCGTCTCGGCTCCCCCCCTGCCTTTGGACTTGTTGTCAGCGTCCGTCAGCTGGGGTGTCATTAAGGCTTCACCACCGAGGCCAGGAAAACAGTTTCCAGGTAAAGCAATACAAGCAAAATGGAAAAGAATTCGACCTGTTTGGGCTGTGGAGTTATTAAATTGTGAATTATGATGTATATATTTTATATATTATTAAAGCCAGAACCTGACAGTCCTATGACTCTTCTTCTTCCTCACAGCTCCTCTTTTCTCCTTATGGAATGAGACTAGCGCAGATTGGCTGTGAATTCTGGAGGGTTTAAAGGTTTCCACCTGGATTCACCTCATTATCGCACCTCACAAGAGAATGTGAAATATGTTGGTTCATTCAGCAAAGATCTCATGTGTGCAGAGCTATCGGTGGTTCCTGGCTGTCGCCTGAGGCCAGATTTTACATTTTAACGTCTGAGTATTAGGCTGCACATTCAAGGGCATTTAGACCTTTTCACCGTGAAGGCTGTGTAGGGTTTTAATGTTTTTCTATACATACTAATTTACCTAAAACGTATGCATGGAAAATATATACTAGAAATGGAAATTAGATTCCAAAATTTTGTCATTGTGAGGTTTGAACTGTGCATCAGGATAAACTGAACCACATGGTGTACGCTGCCTAGAGTGTTCTGCACCTGGTAGGTATTAAATTGAGATTTTTGTTAAATTAGTTTAAATTAATTTACTAAACCTCAGGTTTTCTTGTTTTACAGCAGATTGCAGATGAGCCGAATGGAATGGCGGTTACAGTTCCATCAAGTCATGACGGATGACCTTCCTCGCCACCGCGCACATCATCACAGCTTTTACAGCTTTATATTTATTAGATGCATTATCACGTCCTCCTTCGACCGTTGCTATTTTTGTTGATAAAATTTTTTAATGTATGACCGTGCGTCCAAAATGGACCTGCCTATTTCCGTACGTATAAGAAGTATAAATAAGCTTTAAGTCTTCAGTGCTGCTTTTATCACTCGCTTCTTCCTCGTGTTAATTTTGTTTCTTCACCCTTCACCCCCACCCACCCCGCCCCCCCCACACACACCCCTATTACTTGCCTCTCTCTGCTCCTTAGTGTTATCAATAGACACTGTTTTAAAGTGCTTGATGTGTGTCAGTGGTGTCAGTAATAGATTAAAACAGAGCCGTCCAGCGCAGAAAGCTATTGATCTGGTTAGTGGAGTCCGATCTGCTCGGATTAGCAATGAGGGCACGCTCTCCAAAACAGCACAACAAAACAAGCAACATGTCCGGCTTGAAAAGAACAATAGATTGAAAAAATATAAAAGAAATATAGATTAAAACAAGAATATAATCTAAAAAGGCATCAGAAACACACAAAGACGTGATTGTTCTTTGAAGGTAGTTCACTTTTGTCTGTGTGACTGTTTTCACTAGAAATTACTGACAGATAAATAAATAAAAAATTGCTTTATTCATTTAATCATGAAATAATATACACTCTTGGTTCAATAGGATATGTGCAATCATTTTAATATTTTTTAATAAACATTGAAGCAGTTCGCCCCTCGGCTTGAAGCAAATTTGGTGAACTCAGACAAACGTACTTTAAGTTTCTTTGATTAAACCAGGTTTTTGCTGTTCTTATTTTCCCCACATATTTCAGTAAAGATCCCCATTATCTCTTTAAACTGTATTGACCAAGCTCTGCTGGAAAAATGTTTTTTGAACAGCGCTCAGTCCCCATTGAAGAGATATTGATCTCCGTCTGAGCACCAAGCACAGCTTTTCTTACACCATAATGCACTGTATTGATTTAGTTCTTAAGTATTTAAAGTCGATCCTCAAAGAAACACGAATATTTGGTGACTACAACTTGTCTGGCTGTTTGGTGTATGTGGTGATTTTTCCAGATGTGATTGGCTGAAGGTCACTGGATTGATCCCCAGTCAGATGGGAAGATCTGAAAGACCACGAAGGAACAGCTTTTTGGCTGAGAGCAACCAGTACAATATTTTACACGTCATATTTTACTGGACTGCATCACCTTTCACAAAGAGGTCTATAAGTTAATCAATACACTGACCACTTCCCTGCTTTGTTATTCTACTGCCGCGCTGCACATTTGCAAGGTCCACTGCTCACATAGCATTTTAAATCATTCCTCACTCCTCCTCTACATGAAAATTCCAACATTTGTCAAAGCCAATTTCTCCTTGTGAGATAAGATTAGTTTTCCGCTCATGGGGTGTGATAAGGTCACATCCTCCTCTATTTTTCCAACACTCTTTATATAATCTACATTGTTGAAATAAGAAGCTTATCTAAGCGGATGCAAGTCAGTTAGAAAAAAAAACAACAAAAAACCACAGATTCCAAAATTTGCAGACGCTCTCCTGACGCTGGCTGCAGTCCAGATATGTTACATAAAAACAGGTGACAGATATATGGGAAAATGTTAGGGACACAGGAAAGAATTATTTGAATCTAATTTGGTTCTTTTGTCAATGTTGAGAAAGAAAGTGGAACTAAAGGTCTAGAGAAACGCTTCGATTAATGTGGGTTATAAAAAAGGAAGTGACAAAAAGACTGCAGAGGCTGCTGCAGAATTGGGGGAAGTTGCATGGAAGATATAAAGGGTGGTAGAGGCTTTTATGGCTGCTGCTATAGAGAGGGGGAAAGGGGAGTATGGGAGCGTTGCAGCTAGACCGTGCCACATCAGTGAGAATGGGAGATGATTTGAGAGACAGTGTTTAAGTTTTGTGGGTAATGGAAAAGAGACCATAAAGAGAGGAGATAAAGAAAAGCCATGTAACAGAGAAACAGCCTGCAGCCTGAAGCACTTCTGCTTTTACATTTTTGTGATATGTTTTGATTGACTGTCTCCTCTCATACATACGTACACCTCAGAGCTATACCTATAAGATGCACCACTACTTTCAATAGACAAGGGTATTTTTTTTCTGTTTCCTGTTGCAGAGGCCCTCCCTCTCCATCTATTAGCAGCTTTACGGTATGTGAAGAGGAACTGTTTTCTCCCAGTTACCTCATTTAAACTTTATCACATTTATCCTCTGTATTTTTTTGTCTTTAAGAAATTAAAGACTGAGGATGTAATATTTGAAAGGAAACAAATGCATATTTGTTGGCTTTTGTTATCTGTTGTCTGATGTAAATTATCTTTAACCTTTTTCTTCAATGATTTATTTCTTATAATTTTTACTTCTAAAATGAACTATTAATGAAAATCAGTGGCAGCAGGAACTAATAATGGAAATAAATGAAAATGTGCAGACTGATTTCATCAATCTGAAAATATTAAATGTCAAAATAAATTAATCAACAGAGCAGAAAGCCCAAAGCAACCCAACCATTGTCTGTGGCTGTTGGAGAACGAACCCAATCGGGACCTTTACCGTGGCATTAAGATCTTGAACATTCAGTGACCTTCATCAGAGCCGTCCAGTGGTATTAAAAAGCTGAAGCACTTGGGGTTTTTTTTTACGAGTTGGACTTCTTCATCTTGATGGGTTTGTTAATATGAGCTGCATTCGAGAGCAGCAGTGTGTATCCAAAGGGTGGATTGCAGAGGGTTGTGGCAGGAAAGGCATCCTGCCAAACAAATATGAGAGTTCATAGAAAGAATTCCACACCAGATCAGACGTGGATGATGGAAATTCAGCTGCCGTGGGTCGAAGTCGGACAGGTGGGCAGCGGATTCTCAGACAGGAAGAGAAGAGGAAAGGAAAGCCACAACATCTGAGAGTGGCGACTTCAAATGTGGGGACTGTGACAGGAGTTGGTTGATATGATGATCAGGAGGAAGATAGATTTACTGTGTGTGCAGGAGAGCAGGTGGAAAGAGAGTAAGTCTAGGAGCTTAGGAGCAGAATTCATATTTATTTACTATTATATTGGCAACATTCTCTTAAGAGGAGCTGATCGGTTCTAAATTGCCTGTAGATGTGAGTATCTGCTCTAAATCTGCTTAGTGTTAAATTATTTATGATGTATCATAATATATAGAAGAATTCAATTAAAACTAAACCAAAGTACCCATGAGTAATTCACATCTTCATGAAATACTTCAAAATCAGTGAACAAATATGTTTCCAAGCTCATTGCCATTCATTGTTTAGTTAATACTGTAAAATAATTGAAATGATTTTGCAATAGTAGAAGAAAAGTTGCATTACTTTAAGAGGTCAAGGGTCAACTCAACAGCAGCTCGACAGTATTCCTGCGACCTTCCAAAGATCATGCACACGAAGAGTGAAGCGTAGATAAAAGGTAAAATAATGGTGTGGTGGTTGAGGCAGAATATATTTCTTGCATTACTAGACAATTGCACCGGGGTGATGAAAGATGTGGTGACATTTTCATTGTCGTACCGCCTCAGAATCTGTGAGAGATCTTCAGGGTCAGTTTTAGAAGAAAACTTCAAAGTTACAGATGAGACAGTTTGGGTAAACTTGGACCATTTGTAATCAAGATCTGCAACCTTTCACAACATCATTAAAGGTCTTGTCAAATCAGAGATGAAGTGCGCTCATTGTGTTCGTGAAAAATGGAGACTTTAATTAACGCGTGTCAAGATGTTTTCGTGAAATTGAAAAATGCCGCATCCTGTCTGTCGCCTGGCATGTGAAGGTTCTGTTCGCAATCTTCCAGCCGATGACTAAGCCGAGTGCAATCATAATAATAGGAATTAAATTGTAGGAAGAACAAATTGTTCTCAGAGTGACACCCATTGTTGCACAAGATTCATGCACAAACAACTGAAACTTATTTAGTTCACTTAGCTGGGGACCAGCGTACGTTATGCAAGGTCAAGATGGCCTCATGTTGCCCCCAGAGGCACGTGACCAGTACAATCTCATCTCCAAGCGGTGTCAGTTCTCACACAACAAACAAAAATACTGGCTGTGAAACAGATAGAGATCCACGAGTCATCACACATTTCAGCGCTTGCATGGATACCCTTTTGATAAAGAAACATCCCACGCTTTTCCAAGCAGGTCATTCCCTCTTATTTCACACTTCTCAGGAATCTGAGAACTCCCAGTGAATGTCACGGCATATTCAGGCACTGAATAAAGTACTGAAGATTGACATATCATTTTGAAAGAACCATATATTGACTTATTTTATGTGGTGATTAAATGGTGATTTCTTCATAGTACTCTCATTTTTTGATTTCCCGTTTTCAGGGGTTTTATGAGCTGGAAGCGCAAATTATGTAAAAATAGCCAAAAACTTGAAACTGAACCCGATGGGTTCAGCTGTGGTCTGCGATGCCAGAGAGGTTCAGTTGAACCCAGGAAAACATCAGTTAGCTCTCATTTGAATGACTCATGTGAATACATGTCCTTTAAATTTTTAGGATAATTGCTTTTTACTGCATGACAGCAGTGACCGGAGCTAAGCTATGATGGTGATGCGGACGGATCCTTTTAATATAATCAGCCCATCGTGCAAAAGCGACATGTATGTCATGGCAGAGGAGACAATCATCCCCGCTTTGTTTCGCTGATGTTTTCTAACGGTCTCTCTTGAGTGTAACAGTAAATCAAATGTGATTTAATTATCCCGTTGTGCGTCACGGCTTGTACTGAACATGGAGAGAGACACTTTGGCGTGTCACCCCCCCCCCCTCCCCGTAAGCGGATGTCATCTGTGTCGGTCTCAGCTCCGTTTCCGAGCTGCATGTTATTGAGCCTGGCAGTGTCTCTTTTTCTTTGCCTGTCTGAAGGGTGTGTGTGTGTGTGTGTGTGTGTGTGTGTGTGTGTGTGTGTGTGTGTGTGTGTGTGTGTGTGTGTGTGTGTGTGTGTGTGTGTGTGTGTGTGTGTGTGTGTGCTGTGTTTCCCACGATGGAGGCCCGTTAGCTGGCAGAGTCGTCATGCCTGTGTCTCATTTAGCCCTCTGGGACAATCTGGCCTCTCTGGATAATCGTCCGCCAGAGAGGTGTCACATCTGGCGCGGAAGAGGAAAACCAACGAGACGAGGACGATTCAAGAACAGACAGACCCCTGGAAGCAGGACAGAAACGGGCAAACGGCAAAGGAAACGGGCAAAGTCCCAGCTCGAACTACGTTCTAATTGGCACGTAAGTGGAGCGGACTGATCGCAATTTGAATTGACAAATAATTAAGCGCAGCTTTGATCTACATGGCAGTGACGAGCATCTCAGATTTGACTCTTGTGTTGCTTCGCTCTACTGGATACGACCCATTTCTACTTACTGACAGAAATTGTGACATCATCCAAGCTTAGCTTGCCTGTTCCATTTTAATGACTGACTGCTGTGTAGGTAAGAGTTGCATACATTAGTTTCATCCCACATCAGAGATGTCGCGCACAAATATACACTTTAATGATGTGATGAAAGGGATGTCAGATCCTTCTCTAGTCTGTAGAACCAAGACCTCTGGGAAACAACTAGCCTGGTGGAAGCCATCTGCTCGAGCTTCTACTCACCCACGGATTAATGACATGTGGTAAAACGACTCATCATTATTGTCTCATTATCATCTCGACTCCAGTCAGGATGAAGCCGTTTGGATCGTCTTGTAGCCGCAGGTGTCCAAACGGTTTCTTAGCCTGGGTTGTCCTGTGGTTTGTGCTCACTGAGTGTTCTCTGCTTTTATCACAAATGGAGAAGAATAGAAATATAAGAAGTTTGTACCCAGGTCAGATTTTTAAAGGTCAGGCCTAATGAACTTCTGGTTGTTTCCAAGTTAACCCCTATGTAGACGTCCCGTTGGTATCTAATGAGTTGTGCTCTGGTTTATTTTTTCGATCTTTTTCTTCACCTGATCTGAGTTTGGGTCACAGGGCAACATTTTCAGAGAGTCTCAAACCTCCTTTTCCACGGCCACCTCCACCAGTGCCTCTGGGGGTACACCAAGGCGTTTCAAAGCCAGCCCACAGATATGATCCTTGCATGTGGGTCCTGGGTCTACCATGGGGGTCTCCTCCCAGTGGGACATTTCCAGACCACCTCAGCCCAGGCCTGTTTCTCAGATCCATAAAGCTCATGAACCCACCCTCCAAACCTGATTGTCTTCATGCATCAAATCCAGAAAAAGTGGCTGTGAAAATGGGGGCAGGCCCCCTGGGGGCAACGTAGAGGTACTGCAGAGGGAAGATGCATGACCTTGATTGTGCAGTTCTGACCTTTATTTTACAAGAACTAAATTTGCCTCTGGCTTCCTGATTATTCCTATTCCAGATTGCTCAAAAGGGACATGACAATCGAAAATTAATACAAACCAATCAGTGGTTTCACAAAGGTGAAAGAAACGGAGGAATAAAAAGAAGACAGACGGATTCAGAAGGGTGAAAGTGACAGTTTGTCACCTCATTTTCCAGCTGATGTGGGGGTTTTTTTAGTTGTTATTTTCCTGAAAAAAGTGTGTGTGAAATAAAAATGTGTCGACAAGAAGAGATAGACAAAGGTGGGATGAAAGGGGGAGATTAAGATCTGTTTCAGTCAGACAGACACAAAGGTGAAGAAGACGACACGATATTAGTAGCTGTGAAAATGTTATCCAGGTTCATCCCAGTTTTGGGTGAGGAAAGGGGGACGGGCAGGTAGTGGAAGACTTGAGCACATTTTCTACACCTGGTAATACTTCCAAGGGGAAACAGTGGTTGCCGACGGTGATGCGTTTGTAGAGTCCATCCAGGGATTAGACACGAACGGTCACATACAACATGCGATGTTGTTGTGATGTTGTGTTGTCTGTATTTTACGACAGCTTGTGTGAGTTGCCTCTGATTTAAGGAAAATCTCGAGTATCTAGGCAACTAAGAAAAGCAGTAACATGCTGATGTTGTCAGAAAATACTGACTGTAGCAGCATAACGTGGTGTGCTAGCCTGCAACCATTTGCTTAATTAGCATTAGCACAACTGAGACCAATTGGAATCTTATTAGCTTTGTGGATGTTTGATCATAAAACACAGTGATGCAGGCAGGAAGAGGAAAAAGACGAGAAGCTCAACTGTGGTCATTTCTTCCAAACTGTAAAAATGGCCACAGTTTATAAAACCTAGACGAAATTTAATGCTAAGAAACACGTATTTGAAGGAGCAAAGGCCACAAGCAAGGATTCGTCAGACGACACCGGCAGAGTGACCTCACAAAATAATAGCCTGACTAATGCAGCGGCAAAGAGATTTGCACTGATGAGGTCAGTAACGTCTGGGTGCAGATATGCTGAAGCATCACATTACATCCCACACAGTGGGGCTGGTCACTCTAACCCGAGGACGGCGGAGTTACAGCAGGACAGAGAATTACATGAGAGCAAACTGCAGTTCATTTCCACACAGCGGTTCCTTAATGACAAAGACAACGTGAGCCCGATTAGTTCAAAATGGTCAATTTAACAAAGGAAAAGTTTTTTGTTTTTTTTAATCCAGCTCCCGACAGATCTGGTTAATTGTCTGGTTGGTTTCTCTTCCATGTCTGCAGGTGTCTGAGGATTCTCTTCTTCTCCTAGGGAAGAAAAGAATTAAACACTTCCTACAAAAGTTCAACTTTGTGACACTGCTCTTCATGGTTGACCCAGAAAAGTACTAGAGCCAGTCGTAATCGCCCCTGATTGGCTGCTCACTGCAATGGGTGTCAAACAGAAAGCTTAATGCAGTCTACTTTAAAGTGTCCTTTTAATCATATTTGCTTCATTATAGAGTATTTTAAACCCACGATATCTGTCTAAGACTGAATGAAGGAAACATACTGTTTTGTATTTTAACCAGAGGTGTTGGTTTATAGTCTGTCCAGTCAACAGAACAGATGAGGATGAGCAGCCAAAGGTCTCTAAAACCCAACAACACGTCCATTTCCATTTGGCTTAGTGCATCCAGATGATTCAAGCCCTCCTTGGTAGTTTGTCAGCCACGGGTTGTTTGAGAATGAACAAAATGCACAAGTTAACTCAGGAAATACAGGAGTCATGCTTGCTCTTCTTTTTGACTGGGATCGCAGAGTCTGTTGGTTGTGCTGCAGTAAATTACTTTTGAAGCCTTACTGAATAGAAATACGAGAGAAACAAACATACTTTCGATAAGTGTCTCACCCTGGAATAATCCCGTCCGCACAGACGTTGATATTCACGGCGACACTGTGTGAAAGGAGTGGGTTTCAAAATGCATGAAGAGGCTTAAGTTTAAGCTGTCAGATGCAGGAGGTTGTCGAGAGTGATGGTGTATGAAGCGACAGAAGGACTTGAATGCTGTGACAATGGAGCAGCAAAAACATTCGCAATGAGAAGGGAGGATACTTGAAAACGCAAATACATGCAGAAAAACATGTACAAGACAGGCCATGTGGAAAAAAAAAACAGAGAGACGTTAAATGATATTTAACTACAGCTCAGTAATTTGGAGCCCAAAATGAAACGGCAAACAGTTTGTGTGTGGGAAGGTGTGGGAGAGAAGATATGGAAGGTATGATTAATACCCAGGCAGAAAACAAAAATACGCATTCACTTGTATCCATGACTACACACACAAAATCGTGTTTGTATTGCAGCTGATGTTTGTCTATATCTGTAATGATGTCATCGCCAAAGGGAAGTCACCATCGCAGCTGGAAACTCACTGCGATGAGCTCTTGGACGTCCTAGAGGGGCGGGTGATGGCAGCCATTCATGAAATACAGCAAAAGGTATTGTTTCCTTCAATTATGTTGGATTAAAGAACTCTCCAATATCGGATTGTGTGTGTGTGTGTGTGTGTGTTCAACTCAGCAATATGCAAATGAGTGACAATGTCCCAAAAGCAAGTGAGGAAGTATCCGCCTTGTGTTCATCCTTGCAACCGAGCAACGCTCCTCCCGGATCCTGGAGATGTACCGTCTTGTTGTCTGTTTGGTTACAGACTCCAACCAAGGTCGTGCAAAAAGCTTGTTTCCAGGCAACAGCACACATATCCAAACATCACATCCACGCATCACAGATGCTGTGAAACCATCAGAGGCCAGGGGTGTGGTCACCAGCAGCGCTGGATTATATTCTGCTGTGTTGGAAGCAGGAAGTCAATCTGACAGAAGAGATCGACCTCCAAACTTCCAAAGAAAAAGACACGAAGCGCTTAAACGAAGGCTGTCCGCTTAACGCGTTAATGACGGATATTCCTGTTTATGGTGAATGGTTAATGATTTTCCTGTTTCTAGACAGTCAAACATGCTCAGCGTTGGTATCTGATGATCTGAGAGCAAGATCCTCCACCGTCTTCCTTCTGAATCCCTGACTGACACACAAAATAATGAAACCAAGCAGTCACTTAAGAGGATTGCCGCTCCTGTTACTTCTTCCTGATGGTTTGATCAGGTGTTTAGAAATCACTCCATTTGTTGTTGCTGCACTCGAGACAAATTTCCTGACTATGCACCACGTCATCTGCAGGAAACACTTTATAGATTAATAGACCGGATGAATTTGAGTATGTGTAAAACTCTGGATGATGAGTTTGGAGCATAATCATCCAGGAAAACTGTTTGCATTGCTTCAAGTATACTCTACAAGGCAGTATGAAGATAATCCATCTTGTTTTTACATCTTGTCAACAGTTCTGCTGCTTTATTTCCATTTTGACTCAATAAATCGCTGCATCATCAAATCCTACCATTGTGTGGTCTGTGTGAGCAAATGTAATTTAATGTCTGAGAGCAGGAGGGCACACGTACACAACATAATGGTATTGTCTAGTTTTCATTGTTACGGGGGAGTTGCTATGGGTGGTTGTTGTTTGAGGCGCTCATGCGTGCTCCGTTGTACCTACAGGGTTTCATCATCCATCATCGCGGGAGGAAACCGGATCGCTGCACCGCACGAGTGCGTAGCGACTTTCCTCTTTATTTGTGTTTTCAATTGACGATTCATTCGTGTTATTCTACACAAGACAACCTCTGAGAATGACCCTTTTTTCGGAGTAAACTGTTAAACTGATTGTGCTTATAATAAGATTTTTAATTTAATAGCTTGGTGAGAAATTCATCTGCAGACACCTCCTAAATGACAGAAAAGTGTTTTATTTTAGAATTAAAGGTCACCAAGAACTGAATTAATGAAGGATAGGCAGGAATCATCTATACTGCGTGATTAAAAAAAAACTGAATATAAGAGCTGAAACGGTTGCGATCAAACAAGCAGCGATGAGGTCCGCTGGTTTACAGGCCTGCGATCGACACCAAGATGGAAACACAAATCAGAACCGGATTGATTTCAGCCAACAGACAGAGACCCAGAAATGTGATCCAAATCAGATTTCCACACTCAAGGGTGCTCTGGCTGCTCCGATCAGATTTCATGGCGTCTTTTTCATCAATGGCATCACGACACATGACGATAAACAAACCCAAGCAAAGGAAGTGCATCAGAATCCATTCGTGTAAAAATGGTGGATAAATATAAACACCTGGACTCAGGATAGTCTGTAGTTCAATAGGTAGACCCTTGCAGGATGCTGCTGAGTCAGCGTTTCGTACACCTTGCATGCCTTGTAACCGGTTGAATGTCATGAAATTAAACCGCGGCCTTCGCCATTTATCATCTGTTTAGCACCACCCTGCGGCTATCAGCACATCGATCCCCGTCTGCAGCCATGATGATCATGATCATGATGATTAATGACCATCACCAAACACACTGATCCAGCAGCATGCAGCTAATGAGTTAACCAGTGACCGGCTTCACCGAGCACACAACCCAGTTTCGCTAACTTGCCATTAAACGCACAACAAAAGGTGCGACCCATGCATGTAGTTTTCGTCCCATTGGGTTACTTTTGTTCTGTTTTCATGCAGAGGATGGAATCGGATATAGATAGATAGATTGATTGATTGATCCACAGGAAGATAGATTCCCCCCCGAGGGGAAATCCCCTCGTTATATCAGCTAACAGAGAGAATGAAGCGCCTCAGGCTCAGTTAATGAAAAATACGCCGATGTGACTTTGAGAACATTTTGGCCCTGGGAGCATTTACATTTCTAAAATGGACCCATTTGCCGTTATCCAAGTAAAAGGATGTCGGGTTTGTGATGCTCACAGCTGTATTGTCTTTACAAATGAATCCCATGTGTGTCATAAAAGGAATAATGAAAGCCTTAGGAAATCTGCCCCAGTGCAGAAATCTATCTAAAGAGACTGGTTTGTCATGACATAGATGGGCGGGGGGGGGGCAAATGCATGATGGTTGAGGGAAGTTCAAAAGTTCTGTAGTTTATTTCAAACAGAATTCACAAACCAGGTAATCAATCCAAACAGGTAAACAGGCAGAAGAGGAATGCTGAAAAGTAGGAAAGAACACTAACAATCCAGAGTTTTTGTAGGGTGGAGGCTGGTTTGGAGATGGGCTGCAGGTGGATTGATGTGGAGAAGGATTCCAAAATAGCCTGGAACCATTCACCAAAACATGAAAAAAATACAGATGAATTAAACTGAACCTAAGACTTATGACTTAGTCATGACAGGGTTGAGCTTTTCTAGAATATGTCAGTGTCATGTATGATATAGAAAGTCAGAAATCACAGGAAAAAGTTGTTACTGAAAGATCTACCTACACACACACAAAAAAAAGTTTTTACTCAGTTCTGCACAAATCCCCAAATCGTAAACGGCATTCGTATTCCTGAGCAGCTGAGGTAACAGAGAGCAATGAAGGTCCTTTGCTGTAACCCTGCTCTGATGAATAACAGCCCCACTGGAGCTTCCACCATCAGTCCTTTTGTAAAATCAGCAGAACACCTACCTTTATCATCGCTGGGGGGGATGATTACGGAAACGACAAGGCTCTCTGGAACTTTCACTCCTTCCCGAATAAAATTATTCATTTCCAAAAGAAAGAATACATTTTTTTAAAAATCTTTAAGTGTTTCATTAATTTTAGAATGTGTGTGTGTGTGTGTGCGTGCTTACGTGTGTGTGTGTGTGTGTGTGTGTGTGTGTGTGTGTGTGTGTGTGTGTGTGTGTGTGTGTGTGTGTGTGTGTGTGTGTGTGTGTGTGTATTAATTCCATTAAGTGCTGCTATAGGTGAATGCTGGTATCTCATTTGAGGCACTAAGATGGACACGGACACACACACACACACACACACACACACACACACACACACACACACACACACACACACACACACACACACACACACACACACACACACACACACACCTCATGTTACTGGTAGTGGACACTTTATCATGTTAAGCTGAATCCATAGTGTGTAATTGGGGCTCATTCATATCTAGTGTTAATGTATTATGTATGTGTGGAGGATCAGGCCTCTCAATGGGATCATTAATAAAAAGAAGTGGTCAACACAACCATTAGTCACAGAGGCAGCTCTCCGCAGCACAAACCGACACACAAACGCAAACGACCACAAACGTAAACGGCGATGGTGAAGTGGTCGAACACACAGATCATAAATCTGAACACACCAACAAACAACGACTATATTTTTTTTTTAGTTTGTTTGATGCGTTTTCCTTACAAATTCAGATTAAATACACAAAATCTAGCAGCTATATTTTTATTGTGGTTCAACGGTGTTTTCGATGCTCTTATCCGCGGAATCCGCCGGTGCACCGGCGTCATGCCCAGAGTGTCCCCCTCCTCTCACCCGTAAATCCTCTAGGATGGATGTGTTTGCCCGAGTGAACAGGTAACAGCTTCACAGAGAAGTGAGGCTGGAGGATCATAAGTGGTGACTCGTGAGTGTCAGAAAAAGACCCTCTAATCCTAAGGGTTGTAGAAATAATTTCCCATCCATCACCGATAAACCATTCAGCTCCGCATGAGTGTGGAAGCATGACTACCTAGAGGAGCTTTTTACCATTGAAACAGGAAAAATTCTCGTACAGCTTGACAGATACACTCCTGAGTTTAATCAGATGAGGGTAATTCAGTCTGGGCTGGGGTAGAAAATATTGTGTCATTAGGAGTTTCCCAAGGGCATCCGTGCAAATAATGAATGTGTTTATTCAAGTAAGGCGCCAAAGCAGGTGCAGACGAGCGTCTAGTCGCTTACTCACAGTTGGAAGCTGGGAATAAAGCAAACATAGTCTGCACCGGGAGGCGGACAGGTTGTCGAAATCTGGCTCCTAATAGGCGGCAGAATTAGTTGGACACGTTGTAGTAGTGTGACAGCTGATGCTTAATCATATTCCATCCCTTTGAATCTTATCCTACAGTATGCTGTAACGCTCACTTGGAGTTCTCGCCATTTAAGGCCGTCCCAAACCAATTACTGAACAACGCCGCAATCCGACGGTGTAGCTACTGCGATTCGCCGCTTGTCAGCCTCTACTACCTCTATCGCAGGCGGGCATGTGACTGGTTAATGGAGTGCATCCTGCTGTTTACCTGTTTTCTTTTACACTTTCCCTTCTAATGCGACTCTGTTGTGACTGGTAAACTGGAACCAGTTTGGAGATGGATCCCCCCGCGACACAGAGACACAGCAGTTTGACGTATAGTCTTCAAGTGAAGACGCTCCAAAGAGACACTTCAAATTCAAAAATATACTTTATCAGGTCATTTATCTGTGACCAGGTTGATTGGGAAAACTGCAAAGCCTGGAGTCGGAGAACAATGTCGACGTCGCACAAAAGAGACGACTTATCAAAGGCTGCATCGCTGGAGGGAAATGCAGACTCAGAAGATCTCCTGCAGTCGTGAATTCCTTTTTGTTCTGGAGTTATGAAAAGAGGCGGTTGAACTTGTTCGTCTGACGCCGGTTAATGAAGCGGAGCGAAGAACCGTGTAAAGATGTCAATCAAGCTGACATCCCCCCCTGTTGACGTTTGAACACACATGTCAAAGTTCATCGCCTCGGTTACGTGTTTATTGTTCACTTTTGGTTGGTGACTTTCTGGGCACAAATTCAGCTGTGTTTGCAAGTGTGTGTGTGTGTGTGTGTGTGTGTGTGTGTGTGTGTGTGTGTGTGTGTGTGTGTGTGTGTGTGTGTGTGTGTGTGTGTGTGTGTGTGTGTGTGTGTGTGTGTGCAGGACATTCATTCCTCCCTCCGTCATTCGCTTTCTGTCTCACGTCTTCTTTTGAATCTCCTCAGCTCTATTCTCTCTCTCTCTCCACTCCTTTTGTTAATTCTCTTTCCTCAAAACCGAACGGCAAGAGCGAATGGGGTGGGGGGGTAGGGGGGGTGTTAAAAGAAATCATGACAGCGTTCCGTCCCGCATTGTTGTTCATTTGCTTTAGAAATGTTCTGGAAAAAGTTATTGTACTCAAAATGTCAGGGTATCCCAACTCTGTGGAACTGGAAGAAAAGGGGATTTTCATTTTATTCACATTGAAAGATGTCACATGTGAGACAGTCCAGGCGAGACAAACAGCATTCGGGACAAGACCACGTGTTTCCTTTGCAGCGATGAAGACCGATTGCAGCTTTGGTCGTGTAATTATAGCTCCTGTCCAACGCGTCACTCTGAGAGCCAATTTCCGGCGAGGCAGCTCGGTTTCCTCGTTATTTCTATGGCGTCTAAAAAACAATAATCCAAGAGTCCAATTATAACTTGACCCTCATGATATGACCTGCCCCTTTACAATTTGGAACCACGTTGATCTCATTATCAGTTTGATGAAAATATTATTTCCCTAATGGCAGTTTTTCTTCACAATCTACCTCCAAATAGTGATGATTTCCTTCATGAGGTAATTTATTATCTATATAGATTCCGCAAAAGCGTCCCATAAAAACACGATTATGGGTTTTCAGTCACATTTAACAATTCTAGAAATTCTGATCAACATCTATTAGCTAGTTTATATGCAGGAGACAAACTACTGAAGTAGAACCTAATGAAATCTCCTGAAATGATGTTTAATCGAGGAATTAAGATCATCTGAATCCTTCCTGTTCTCTGTATTCTGGGTTCATTCCTGACACCTGTGTTGCTGCATCCACCTGCTTCCCATCTCTAATCAGGCTCCGCCTACTTAAGCTGGGCTCAGACCTCAGTTTGCTGCACATTTCTGATTTTTTTTAATTTGTTTAGTTAAACTGTGAATGTGAACTTCTCCCCTGATGCTCGTGGGTCCTCACCTCACCCCTAAGAGTTTCTAGAGATAACACTGAGTAACTGTGGCGTTGCCTGACATGCATTACCTTCCAGATGGTGCTAATATAATAGAGGGTTCAGCCGATCTCAGCAGTCGTACGGTGTGCATTAAGCGACAAACCAGCAACTTTTCTTTTTTCTTCACAGTTGGTTGATTTCCAAAAAAATGTTGGAACAACTGATTAATTTCCATTTTGTTCCCAGCCTGTCTGCTTCAGTCTGAAAGCTTTCTAATAAAGATACTTTAGATTGGCGGGATTTGCCTTTCTTTTGGTGTGTGTGTGTGGGGGGGGGGGGGTTCCAATTGGAGTGAATAGTCGAAGGCGTGCCAATTCGATCCAATGGCGGTAATTTAATCTCACGATGAATCAATCCTATTTGTTAAAGAAGATGTTTGATCAGAACTGTGTCAGAGAGTTTTGGCCATATTTGAATCACATGGATCCCATTAAAATCTGTCAGTCCAGATAAATTCTGAACTATAAAGACATTGTTTCCTGTTTCCTGTAGGATGTGAAACCAATATTTCCTGTCATGGACGTCCCACAACAACAACTTGGTAAAGACAAATTCCTCAGAGACTACATGATGAATAAATTCCTGTGAAGTTTTGGCGCCAAGCAAAAGTGTCCTGACTGGAAACACAACAAGCTGGCATGTGTTGTTTATTACCCACGACTACAAGGTTCTGCAGCGGGTGATCAAACGCTTGTACCCACTTACCTAGGGATAACGGAAGAGAACTCACCCCCCCCTAACCCCAGACTGTTCACCCGCTGCCATGTGGCAGAAAGCAGCTTCTTCCCTCAGGCTATGAAACTCAGCACACCTGAATTGTTATTCATTTTTTTGTCTCTGTGACTCACGTGAATCACAGTCCAGGTTTGGATTGCTGAAGTCAACCTGCCCGTTGTTATTTGGAACGGATGTATTTGGGCTAGGAGCAAAAAAAAAAAAAAGGGTGGGGGGAGGAATTCTGCCACTGTTTAGCCTCAATCTGTCAGTAAAAGGTGCTGTTTAATTAGAACTAGCTTTTATTGAAATTTCATGCTGATTGAGAAGAAACAAAATTGGGTGGTGGGACCGTAAGAAGGAGGAAAAAATGTGGAGGAGAGGAAGGAAGAAGATGTGAATGAAAGGTGACACTTTGGCAATTGGTCTATACCTACATGCCTCTGGTTACACATACTGTATAAGCACACACACACACACACACACACACACACTCACACACACACACACACACACACACACACACACACACACACACACACACACACACACACACACACACACACACACACACACACACACACTACTGCTGGCTGTGAGGATTTGGCCAGAAACAGAGAGATTGTCACTGAAGTAGCTTTAAAGCCGGAAAGCAATTAAAAGCGGCTATAATTAGCTCTAGTAGCACCACAGAGTGGGTTTATTGCTTTAAGAATGGAGCAGCACGCTTTATGTGTGTGTTCCAGTGTATTATATATATGTGTGGGTGTGTGTGTGTGTACCATTTGTATTGTAGGTATTTAAATGCACTGCTCATGATGGTGAACAGAAACTACCATTTATGTTAACAGCTGAATCTGAACATCATGATTTGTTCATCATCACACACACACACACACACACACACACACCCCTCAAAAGCAGACAAGGAGAATTGCAGCGATGTGCCGGTGGAGATGGAACGATTTTGGACATTGAGTGCTTTTCTGGCGGTTGGGTGATGAGCTCAGATTGACGGGAAAAACCAGGAGGTCGATTATTTTTGATGCCGTGCGTTTTTATTTGAATGGATCCACTCCTGTCTCCAGCTGGGAAACGCAGCGGCGAGCCAGATGGAGAAGAACAGCAGGGCGGAGATCCTCACGCTGCAGCGGCGTGTGTGTGTTCACTTGTGCACGATATCGGTTTCACGAGTCAAACCATGCTTGATTTGCGATTGCAGGCCTGCAGTTAGAGACTTGTGTGTACTTGAATGCATTAACATTTCTGTGACGTGGGAATAATTGTGAGATCTTTGTGTTAATGGAATTCAGCCTTCAACAGAATGATATAGAAGCAGAGGTTTTTGGGGGTTTTTTAGTTTTTATATTGAGTTTTTTTGTGAATCGCTCAAGGTCGGTTCTCACATTTTAAAGAACACAAGAACACAAGTGAAAGAAAAAGTTAATCTCCTTGGTTAAATGTTTTTCCAGAAAGAAAGACGGGAAAGGGAATAAAACTCAGCGTTTGTCTCACTAGAAGATTCCATTCAGATAAAATGGTGCCCTCAATGCTTTTGTGTTTTAAGATGTTTGATTTGGACTTGATATGTCCAAATTAAACGTGACTGTTTTTAATCCAATCAAATGCATCCCACACAGCGTCCATCCTTCCATTCATCCCTGGTGCCTCTGTTGCTCGGTGACAAGCTGAAGCCATCGTAGAGCTGCCGCGAGCAGCAAACCCTGACCTTCGTCTTTCGGATGTAGCTGCAGCGTGTTGGTATTATTCAACTCCATTTTGATGCTGATGCTTTTCTTCAGATTGTCCTTCATCCATTCTGCCTTCGTCTCTTTTCTTTAACTCACACAACCACAGGACCATCTCATCTTCACTAGTTATCTGTGTTGTTAAATATACTAGATGTACATTTTGCTCCAAGGCTCACATGTCAAGAGATCAGAAGTAAAGAGGAAATTAAAAATAGAAGAGTTTGACCTTTAATTTGACCTGAAGGACTGAGCCCAGAGAAATCTCCTTTAACATATTTAAATAACGGATGACCTCAAATGGGAAACTTATTTATTAGCGATGGAAGATTAGACTTCTTGTCTTACTGTTGATTATTATCCCTCCTCTGTCTGCGCTGTTCTCCTCAAGCCATATTTGTTTGCAGATCAATACTTTCCACCGGTAGAGATCCAGAAGTAGATTCTCTATGAAATCAAAAGGATGAGGCTGAAATCCTCCCACAGATCCACTTTGAAAACTTTGACTTCCTCTAGAATCACTGAACCGCTTACACTTGGAGGCTGACTTGCCATCTTAAGTGGGGAGGCTCATTCAGCCGGGGGGTCAAAAGGCTTCACATCCTGTTCAGTAGCTGCTGACTGCCGAGTCTCGTACTTAATTCCTGACATTCCATCATCTAAAACTGATTTATGCAACTGTCCACAAAACATTTCAAAACGCTGTAATTTTAGTGCTGAAACAACACGAAACTGGACAGGGACCCCCCCCCCCCCCCAGGAAAAACACAAATACACAACCACAGGTGAATTTCTTGGTGTTATCTACAATGAGTGTTTTTATGCTTGTGTTCTATTGATAAGGACGATGAAATGAAGTGTGTTTCACACACTTTCAAGACAATCCCTAAAACGTCAGCTGTTATCGTTTGATTTTTTTTAAAAAAATTTTACCCTTCTTGTCTGTATTCCATATAACGTTTACTTCAATCACACTCACAAAGCTGCTCCGGTGCCCTTGCTTCATGGCGTCCTCTGCATAATGAGTGTGAGGAGAAGCGATCTGACAGCTCACAGCTTCCCCTAGTGGAAGACCAGAAACCTATTAAAGGCGTGTGTGTGGATGTGGGTTTCAGGCATCCCTCCATTCATATTATTCCAGTAACATCTCTCTCTCTCTCTCTCTCTCTCTCTCTCTTTCTGATTTCCTGCTATTTTCTCTCCTCTCTCGTCCCCAAATCTTATCAGCCGATCCTCCCATCGTCCTTCCTGCACCCTCCCCTGCTTTCATTCATCACGGTAAGCCCCGGTGACAGGGGAGTGTTGCTCAGTGGCAGTCCACTTAGTAGGGCCTGATGCACACAGCCTTGAAGCCAGCCTCACAAAATGAGACGGAGAGAGAGAGAGGAGGGCGAGAGAGGTAGAGAGGCATCGGACAACGTGAGGCTAAATAGGGGAGGTGAAATGAGAGAGGGGGGGAGAGAGAAAAAAAAAGGTCATATGCTCTCCCAGTGGAGATGTGGTGTGTGTGTGTATGTGTGTGTGTATTGAAGGTGACCTTGAGATCAATGGGGTGTGTGTGTGTGTGTGTGTGTGTGTGCATGTATGTATGTGATCCCAGCAGTGGTAACACAAAACCACACAGCCACACAAAATCATGTGTTTCTCGACCATCAGCAAGAAAACCAGGAAAATGTGGAGAAAACAACCTGAAAATTTAGACGTGTAAACAAGATTTCAAGGCAAATTATCAATTTTAATCAATGTTTATCTTGTCTGGTTCAGTTTTTTTTCCTCCCAATTAAACATTTGTGTAAAAAAGAGATTGAGATCTTTTATGAGAAGATTTATGTTCAGCGCTGCAAAGCAGCAGAGTCCAGATTGGAAATGAACCATCGCCATCATATTCTAATGAAAACAAATGCTGATAGCTGAGAATCAATAATCAATGACTTATATGACTTATACTCTAATTGCAAAATCTCTTTGCTTTTGGGATGAATTGGCTGCAAAAATGAATAACGCAAGGTGTGCAAAGTGTGTAATTTTATCATTTCAGCATCAGCGTGTCGTTTGTAGCCAGTTTTCAGCCTCTTTTCCTGCCCTGAGGCACGCATGGGAGAAATAAAAAACTCAGCAGCACTATTTGCAAGAACATTATAGAGTGTAGTACAAAGTGTGGGGAGGAATAAAATTACAGAATTAAATTCAATACACTTTTTTAAAATTCTTTTACTTACGGTAAGTGTGGTGCTGTCCTGTCTCCATGTCTGCAAACTTTAAATGGATTAGTCAATAAAAGGAAATAATACTAATCACTGAAAACAGTTAAATAAACAATTAAATTTAATTTAATTCAATTTACCAAAATCAACCACTGAGCCACGTTATATTTTCATTGGTAACACTAAAAATCAGAGCTACTTCACTCTAGCGCACATCTTTTGTTTAACTCTTTAAATCACCAGACCCCACTTTGCCACAATTACAAACCCTCCTTTTAAAATTTCATCATTAGAAACGCTGCGATTTGTTGAAAAGCAGTTACTGAAATTAAACGTTCTCGTTCAGAGATTTGAGACGACTGCATGATTTCACATCAAGACCTTTTTCAATAAACGCTTGCTGAGTAGTTGTCTCTCTGTCTCTCTCTCTGTCTCTCTCTCACACACACACATACACTTCGAGTAAACAACTGCTTCTTGCATCTCCAAAATGCAATTACTTTGAGGAAATCCAATAGCGTGCCAATTTTCTGATCACTTAAGTGGAACCTATTATATGTTATCTATGACTTGCAACTTCCTTAAGTGGTTACATTCAGACAAGATGGATCTTCAGCTTTGTTAGTGAAACGAAACACCAGGAAAAGGGAAACGCGTCGTGTTGTTCTGTAAACAGAATATGTTTATAATTCAGTCAGTTTTTAGATTATCTCCAGCCAGTCGTGACGCCTTCTTTTATGTTTGTACGAATGAATCAATATCTGGGCCAAACAATACAAAAAAGTTACGACACAACAAATTTTAGGAAGTAGAAAGTTGATAAAAGGAAAGATAGGTATGAATGTGATAGATACAGGCAAGGAAAAGAAGGAAGAAAGAGGGAGCGGGAAATTATTTAAACTGAGGAAGAAGGGACGGATTACAAAAAAAGGAGAGACTGAAGAACAGAAATGAATTAATGCAGGTCTGCAGAGCGGGAGACGGATGGATGTGGAGAGGCGGCTGTGAGTGAGATGAAATTGTTGAATGAATACTGGAAGAAGGAGAAGTCACGAGACGAGTGGAGAACGATGGATGAAGTCGAGCTGGAAGAGAAAATTCCGCATTTAATCATTTTCCACGGAGGGCTTCAAAGAAACGGCGAGTCGAGGGGTGAATCGTTCTTATCTTTGCTGATTGAGGTGGATATTACATCGGACGCGCTGGATCCTGTGATAGCATGTCTGTTTCCTCCTCGTCATCAATCTTTGGAGGAATCATTCCAGGCGTGTTGACACAGAGAAGCTGGGACCTCTTTGACCGTGGCGCCTGTGTGTGTTCAGGCCGGATGACGCTGGAGCTTTTCATCGCCCTTTTTTTTTTGTCTGCCAGCAATCAATAATTTATCTAAAGACGACAAATTGGTGGATGAATAGCTCGATAACACTTTCAGTCAAACTCGGGGCCCCCGTTTGATGGACACCTTTTCATTTCCTTAAACCCAGTTTTGCGTTCCGGAGGCAGAAACAACCTCTTAGATGTTCGCCCTAGAATGATGAGGATAATTGATTGTCAGAGCTAAAAGGGTAATGTACTACTTTATTTACTCCACAACACAAGCACTGACTCCATTCAGATTATTCAATTAAAATTGTTGAGTCACTCTTCATCTTGTTGCTTTATTTGTGACTCAGCTGCTTTATTTACAGACAAACCATCCGGATATAAATGGAACATTTCAGGAGATGCCAAAGTAAAGGGATTATTCAATATTCAGGTGCACAGACAATATACATTTAACGGCACCTTCAGGAGCTATTATATGTAGAAAAGTGACTTTTATGCTGAGTCAGTACAAAACAAAGATAATTATTCCCTTTCTTTACCCCTAATCTCCTTCTGTGGCCTCCTGAAAGCCCCACAGGCCCGGGTTCAGCACCCTGGACAGCGACGCCTTTCCTCAGACATAACAATGCAGCAGATGCACTGGGACGCAGACGAGCGTTATTGATCCCAAGCTGGAAATACTGCGTCTCACTGCTGAACAGTAAAGCGGAACAAAATGCCAAGAAGTGCGCCTCCTGATCCCGACCGAGAATTGATTCCAGATGGAATCAGGCTTTACAGTATCGTATTGGGATTGGTCCTTATGTCTGGGTTTTGGGTTTCCATCATTTTTATTTCTTTTTAATTCTGGTTCCACACATCAAAAAAAGGAAAAGTACGTCGGCTGTTGTCACGTTGTCATGGTTACCATCTGACAAAGTCTATTTCTCAGAAAGACTTTGTGTAGAAAGTGATTTGATAGAAACTGAGTTACAATACCTTGACCCAAAAAAAGCTTCAGCGCACAGTGTGACACACACACACATACACACACACACACACACACACACACACATGCACACACACCTGTCAAGAAAAATGCACATGCATGCATCAGCAAACAAATGCACCCCTCAGTGCCATCTTTTCAACCCAGTGGTAAAGTACATCTGCCAAGACACACACACACACACACACACACACACACACACACACACACACACACACACACACACACACACACACACACACACACACACACACACACACCTCCTGCGTGTCTGTACTCAGCTTGGCAGCCATCATGCCCATCAGATTACTTGTTTTGCAGGTGGTGGTGTACAGAATGACAATGGGTGAATGGGGGGAGTTGAAAAAGTGAAGGGTAGAATAAGAGAAAGTCATACTGAAAGGAGGATGAGAGTTTATAAGATGAAATGAAGTGCAGTGTTTTAAACATACACTTTCAGGGGCAGTGTAAAAAAAAAAAAAAACAGTCTGAAAATGCTTAAAAAGTTCAAGTTAGAAATTTTTGAAGTAAAAAGAAAGTCAGTCTTTTAAAGGATGATATGAAAATGAAACTGACCAGAAGGTGTGTGTGTGTGTGGGGGGGGGGGGTGATGTCATTTTGCAGTCGACTGATTGGTCGGTAGGAGGAGTTTCTCCTTCTTGTATCTCCTGCCTTCCACATGGCGGGCAGAGATAGTCGGAGCTGGCTTCTGCTTCCAGGAACATCAACAAAATATACTCTCCTTTCAAAAACGTTCAGCGTGGAGGGAGGGGTTCTGCTCCTGCAGCAAGGGAATGGAGCTGTGAGTTACTGAGTTACCGGGCAGTAACTCACCAAAGGATGCCATTAAAATCCTTTTTTTCTAATTCAGAGACTCGCTACAAAAGAAGTTTGAATCAAAAGTCTCCTCACACACCCTCACATTACTGTCATGGCAATCCTTTACGAAGACGACAAGAAAACCAGAGTTAGACACACCCCCCTCCCTCCAGCAGGACTTTATGACCCGCAGTTAATACCCCATCATTTACGTTGCTGTCTCCGGAAGCAAACAGCATTAAAACAATATATGATTGTTACAAAAACCACAATGGCGTGAAAATGCAGCCTATAGGCCACAAAGAGCTGCAAATGATTTATGTGCTCAAGTAAAAAAATGCATTCACTGCTCTGTTGTTCCAGAGCTGTAACTGTATATTACCAAGCATTGCATTACTGTAGTAACCTTATAATCCAGATTGTAGCATGCAGCTTCAGTCATTAACAAATACAACACAGACGGCGACGGGCCTGAGCACAAGTTTTATTACACCCGGTTGGAATTAAACATGTTTAAGAACATGGTTGCTGTGTTCACAGTCTATCCAATCTGGATTGAAACCTCTTCTTCATACTGTGTGTAGATACTCCATGTAACATGTAGCTAATGCTGCTTTATAATTTAGCCAGAAACCTTTAAAACACGAGTTTTTCAAAAAGTCAATGAGCGATCTGAGCTCCAATTTCACACAGTCTGCAACGGCTTGATGCGCACGAGTACGTCCTGATGGCATTTTAAATGGGTCCTTGTGACCAAAATGAAAACACACTTCATACTGTATTCAGCTTTAATTGCTCTGATCCATTATGTCTCGGGTTGCTTTAATGCGTTGCTGCAGAGTCAGCTTGAAAAGAGGAGCAGCGGAACCCAAGTGTCTGACAGAAAGAAGAAATCTGTCCTAAAGTAATCAGAGCTTTCAGAGTAAAAATGTTTTTCTCCAGAGATGATCAATAGGACCGTCATGTTCGCTCTAAGTGAAAGGGTCTCAGTACTTTTCTATTATTTGATTTTGTTTGTGCTCCAATATTTCTAAAACAGGGTCAATCAAATCAACAAGTTCTGCTTTGGGTGAATTTTTGCAGTCATGCAAGTGAAAATCTCATCAAATTTCAACAAGTATTTAGAAATAATGTGTGTTTGCGCACCAATTGGTTTCCATTAATGTTGTTTTCATGTATAGTGTAGGTACCTTAAGCTAGCATCCTCACAAAACCAACCAACATCACGTTTCCCATGTTCCCACCTTACTCAGAACAAC
>NC_090786.1:4322500-4420000 GCF_040054535.1 Antennarius striatus | reverse complement strand
TTCGAAACAGTGTTTATTTAGAGAGGGCAGAACGATGTTTTTTAGACAGAATATAGTAAATTACAGCCTATATTCGAAGGAGTTAGACATTTTTATTAGTTTTATTTATTCCTATTTTGAATTGACAGCCCAATTAGCCAAATTCATGCAATCTTTTTTATGAATTGATTAAACTGTTTTCTGGTCTGTTATCCAGTGGGGACGTTAAAGCGAAGGACTGCCTCCTTGTTCCACCCCTTATTTCTAAATGATAAGCTGCTGCTGGGATTAAGTGGAGGGTTCGGCCTAATTTGAGTTTCACATAAGAGACTATTTTCCCCTCCCATCACCCCAGCACTCGTTGAGATGATTAAATCTCAGACTTACAGTGTGAGAGGAGTCTTTGAGGACTAAAAAAGACTGCACTCGAGCTGTCCCAGCGGCATGTGTCCTAACGCGGGGAAACCGTAGAGGCGTGACATTAACGCGGTTTAAATTTCATGAAACCATGCATCTCAAGGCGAAAGCTACTGGGACGCCTTTCTCAGTCATCCAATTCACGCTAATCAGAGGTGCTCCAGCTTAATGGCGTGCTGGAAACTAATTGCTGAATATTTCTGGAGCAACAAATTTACTCTCCTCAACGCTTTAAACACCGATTAGCAACAACACACAGGCCTTTCGAAATAAGACACTTGTAAGCTGAAGAGTTGAGGGGATGAAAGGACTCAAACACACATGCTTTAGAGCACATGTGTCAAACTCAAGGCCCCCGGGCCAAATGTGGCTCGCCACATTGTTTAATGTGGCCCTCGAGGGTATAAAAGTGTTTAAAAATAAATGGGTCAAAAGTGTGCTTTGACCAAAAAAACTACATTTCCCACAATGCAGTAATTAAGCCCATTTTAACGTTGACAAAAACATTTTGAACAAAGTTAATGTCCTGACTTGTGTTTGATGTTATTTTTCTTTATTCTCTTGGATAGTTTGATCCTTGATTGATGGAGTTCTGTGGGTTTGAAAAAACCTGACAAATTAATAGGATTTATGTTAGAACAAAGAAACAATCTTTTTTTTTATGTCCAGCTGTACTGTTTGTAACTTGAATAATAAATTTAGTGTTATTTATTGCATTTATTGCATTGAGTTATATTTAGTTACATTTATAAGTTACATCTGGCCCTTTGATTACAGCCGTTATGCTGACGTGGCCCTCAGTGGAAATTAGTTTGACAGCCCTGCTGTAGACCATCGATCAAATCAACTATAAAATGCTAAACTTTGTAATAGAACTTTCAGTGAAGCACGATCATAATAATATATAGAGTGAGGAACTGTTCTGTGAAGCCCATGTGGAGGATCAGGTTCTGAACCAGCATCAATATTTACTAAACAAACCAACTGTGTGCTGTTTGGCTTCGGATCTCTTGGTATCTGTTGGGAATCGTCACGGAGACCGGGCTTCCATCACTGCAGGATGCTGCAGGTAGAAAGAGGACGGAAGCGTTGTCTGTGTCATCACCATGAAATTACCAATATGCATATTTTTTTAAAGAATTTTCTGCATTCAAATGGAGAAATAAAGCTGGAATTAAATTGGAGCATGGATGGACGTACAGCCACACAGCTGCCAATCATATTGACGCGCATCATATCACAGTCTTAAGTGGACGGCAGCCCCTCCACCCAGAAAAAAACAAAAAAAACAACCACATCCTCAGCCAGCGGGGCATGAACGACACCCATGCGACACATGTTATTTTAACGCTAACTCTGAAGTATCTGAAGCTGTCATTTTGATGTGGAGCCCGGATGAATCCGCCTGTGAAGAAACGGAATGAAAGGGAGATTATTCCCTCAGCGTGGACACACACACACATACACACACACACACACACACACACACACACACATACACACACATATACACACACACAAATAAACAGACAGTTTTCCGCATGACTTTTTACTAAAAGCAGGAAGCAACAAAATCCCAGTGGCTTTAAATAAAGCACATGGAAGTGAAATTTATTTTACCACACAATAAAAATTCATATGTTTGACCTAAAAGAACGCAGTCATGATAAAAAAGAAAGTCAGTCGTGACTACTAAGATTGAGTTTAGTCATGATTAGAACCATGACGTGTTTTTAAAAAAAATTTTTTAGGATTGCTGATACCAAACAAGTACGTTTAATATCTTGCTGGAGCGTCTCTATTAGCTCGATTCATTCACTTCATTTATATTAATTTACCAGTACCTTCATCGATTAATCATAATCACTTTGGAAGAAATCAATCCCACATTTGCACATTATTAGCACCTGCAGGTCGAAGTTCAAGAAATAAGAATGGAGCAACACGAATCGTGTTGGTCGGTTTCACTGAAAACAAGGAAGTGATCAGAACCCTTTCGACCTGATCAACAGCTAAGTAGTTTCCAAGCTGTGTCCAAAACCATCTTTCATCATCGGTTGCAGTAGATTCCTCCTTAATAGGCCACAGCTTGTGGAGATGCAAATATATAAAAAATAAAATGCAGAAAACTTGATAATTTCGACAGAAGAATGACAAAACATCAGACACAACATGCATAGGGATGGAGCGATGCTGCAGGAAAACGTATCATTCTTCCTTTTCTACAAGCATCTTACTGAGCTAAGATCATCCAGCGATTTATGCATCTTCACCCGGAAGTTGTGGAGTCCACATATTTATTCCACGCTTGTCTTTTAAAGCCATCTTTCCCCCTTGAAACACGTTGGCTGTATCATTCATGATGATGTTAAGTACATCAGGGATACAAACTGCAGTCGACATTGAATGTGTGTCGCTCTCAGGCTCCTCCAGCAGCGTTTTTGAGCTCAAACATCCTGATGGAGAGAGGAGATAGCGAGAAAAAAATACCTGGTTGTGAAATTGAGCAATCAGACAGAAATGATGTGCGGCGAGATGGAGCGGGAAACTCATTCCAAGGTCATCGAGGTGTCGACCTGAATGTTTACCTGGCAGCTCTGGTTGGAGCGATTACACCGGTGGATGCATTTGAGGGCAGACGTAGAAACGGTCGTGTCGATGCGTTGGCTCGCGTCGTCAGATCCGTAGAGTTGCGTAACAGTTTGGAGGCTGACGCGCAAAGATTAGCAAATAATCCAGCAGACAAACACTGTGGAGGTTTGTCAAGATTACAAGACAGAATTCTCTTGACTAGTTATATAATTGACAACAGGAGCGCCAGTAAGCGTGAGAAACAACTGAGTGATGTTTGGAGGGTTGTCACACACACACACACACACACACACACACATGCACGCACGCACACAGTGTCATTTTCGCTGCCTTTGTTTTCATTCTTTCTTTTATTATTCCCCCTCGGTCCAGCGGACCTGAACGCCACATACGTTATATAAATGTTGGGAGGTTGCGTACTTGACAGAAATGCGTTCTTTTATGCGTTCTCAACAGAAAATGAACCGCGACAAAATGAGTTTTACGTCCAAAACAAATAAGTCACTGCATAATTTATTTATTTTTTTCCGTTTGGTAAACATTGAAAAGGTAGGTTCAACGGACCTGAACGCCACACGGGGATTAATCTGTCTTTTGTGATTCCGCAATAATAATAGAGTTCCCGTTGAAATGTGTGCTCAAGCAGGAATAGCAAAGAAATAAGAGTGAGAAGGTTTTAATTAAGAAACATTCAGGCCTGTGTCGGCGTGCTTTGGGGTAATAACATGCGCTGCAGGGGAAATTGACTTGTGTAATGGTGTCGTGAATTTGAGGCCTATCGGAGACCAAAAGAGCAAAGACATTTATAGGTGAAATTTGACTTCCCTGGAAGGTGAACACAACTGGATTCATTTTACAATCAGTTACAATTATTGTGGCGTAAATAATATTGAAGTGTCGAGTTCGGCCCCGTTGTGATAAAAAAGAGGGGACTATCATTTTTGCAACGCGGAACAACTGTGTCTGAAAAGCCTCTTAATTCACAAATGTGTTGTTTTATACGTCAGCGTTGAGAATAAATCAGGAATTTCTGCTATCTTCGAGTAAAATATGCTGACACCTGACTCCTCCATCTGTTGTTCGACACGTCTTGGTAAGAAGGACAACAGCCTTCCGTTTGTGTTGATGCGGTTGTTTCAGTCACGCTTGTCGAAACCGCCGCCTTGTAATTTACGTGTTGTCAACCCGACGCGGTGTGTAGGTCTGTGGAGGCCTCACATCACCTGCAAATTAGGTAACAGCACCTCATGATGAGGGACGAATGTGCGGGTGAGATGAGGGGTAACTATGGCAACGCACTTCTCATCCCAGGCTGGAGTTAGTCGGGTTTAAGCATCGGTTGTGTAAAACTTTTCAGAGCAGCTTTGTATGGTATGGAGCCGCCATACGTCAGTGATGCTTAGTTCGAAATGTAAATTGTCAAGAGGAACGCGCAAAGCTGAAGTTAATGAAAATAATACGTTCAGACGGGGGGTGGGGGCCCCCGCCCGGCTTCGCTGTGCTGAAGTGGTTTTCAAAGCTGGGGGGACCGATGTGGATATGACAGATTGAGCCTGCTTTGAATTCCCCCTAAACCATCAGCATCTCCGACTCGGAGGAAATAGGCCTGTCACACTCGCCTGATAGATTAAAATGTTTCTCCATATACATAAATGTATTTATTGAGATGCACTTTCTCCCTATTTGATAGCTGTCAGACAGCAAAGCAACACTATGTGTTTTAACGTGTGTGTGTGTGTGTGCGTGTATGCTAGAGCGGTATATATGCTCCACGTACCACACACACACACACACACACACACATACACATGTGTGACAGGCTGCTCATGCATTTATAGATGAAAGAAAGGTCTGGAGACCAGATGGCCTAAAGGCAAAATTATTGCTGGAAGATGGAGCATATAGACGGATGTGCTGCTGCTGCTGCTGCTGCTGCTGGTGGAGTGTAAGGAATGGTGCACGGGCATTAAAGCGCAGTGATACAGACAGTGAATAAATGACTGAGCGAGGGGGGGGGGGGCCGATAGTAGCAGTGATTCAGTGGGAGGGAACGCGCTGGCGTAGGGAAGGAAAAAGAGGACGGAATCAACAGAGGAATGGAGACGTGGGAACGATAATGAGCCAGCAGCTCCTTGTGTTCCAGACGACTGTGGGACTAGCGTGTTCCAGATTGTAGTAGTACTATTATGCATGCAAATATACTAGTTTGACACTTATATATATTTATAAGATCTTTCAGTTTCTTGGCAAGTGAGATGTAACGGCTGTACCGAGGATTTGCGGAATTGGGAGGGAGTTTATTATCCATAAATTTTAGATAACATAAGGGAGCAGCAAATAAGAAAAAGAAAGGGGTGAAGGTGTGAAAGTACGTGAATAGAGAGGTGGGAATAAGAGGCCGGTGATGGAAAGCCAATGAATGAAAGAAAGCGACTTAAGAGACCGGGACGGCAACAAAAGACACAAAAATCAATATCTAATTTTGCAGGCAAACATTGTCGCCGACAACAGTGAACCCCGAGAGGTAATTCATTTGGTGACTTCATCCAGCCTTGAAGAGAGAATGTGATTACTGTACCCGAATGCATGTGGGCCGATTAATATTCACCCGCTTGATGAGCTGACTTCTGCTTTGACCTGAGCTATTGATTCCGATCTATTGGTGATAAGTGGCAACCGGGGGTAAGTCAGCCACTGGGAATAATGAATGAAAGCATTGTTTTACTGTCGGTTTCAGGGTTACGTATCTGCAGACGTGAGGTCAAATCCTGGTAAACGGTGAAAACATTTGCGTTGTCTTGTCTTACAGATTACTGATAAATGTTATTACTTGGATTTTGAATATCAAATGCAGGTGAATGTTAAGTTTATCCCTCATTTTTTGGTGGGACTCAATAAAACATGATGAAACACTGCTGCGGGGTCGGGGGTGGGGTGGGGGGCGAATTCTGTGCTCTGGAGTATCAGAACAAAAATCACAGGAGCGTTAAATAGCCTTGTCCAACACGCTGTTATCCGATCCACTCGAGTCGCCGCCTTATTTACCTGCACTTTTATCTGTAACTGTGTTGAACACATTTCATTTGCTCTTAAAAATGTTTGTGCGACACATTTAAAGTTTAGCAGGGATGCATCTGGGGGGAGGGAAGATAAATAGGCTGTATTATCTAAATCTACGTGATCTGCATTCGTCTCCTGCTTCATTTGAAGCATCGTTTTTTGCTGTTTTTACACAACCAACTACATTTCTGTAGAAGATTTAAATGATGGGGGGTGGGGAGGGGTGGAAGCGTGCCTGAAGCAATCAATAAAAAGTTGACGATTGCTATCATCATACTCATTATCTCCGGCTGGGGTGTTAGATTCCCGTCCCCGTGGGACGTTGACCCCTGACCCTACATGGTAAGGTCGTCATATCCTACGACGGTGTGGGATGCAGGCGATGCGACACGAGTTGTGAAAACATCCGTCAGAAGAGGTGTTTACCCCCACCCCCACCCCCAACCCCCCGTGATGCAATTAAACATGGCGAGGGTCTTCCTGTGCGTTTAAACTGTGTACAACATCGTTAGCGTCACCGCGGCCCCTCTGGAGCTGAGCTAGATGGAAAACGCAGCTAAGGAGAGGTCAAACATCAACAACTGAACAGAACGCCACAGGAAGCAGTTTCTATATTTGTGGGGGGCGTGATGCTTCGTTTGAGCGACATCTATTTCCTTCCCGTCACCTTTTTTTGGCCTCTCTGCTAATAACATTTTTGTGTTAATTACAGTTGTGACCCATCTTGTTTCTCAGGCCTCCGACTTTCCCCTGAGAAAACAGATTTGTTAAGGACTGAATCACTGTACTTGTGCTATTTGCTAACGCTAACCCCATTCCGCTTCAGTTATTGTGCTGTTATATTTCATTGCCGTCACTTTGATGCACAGCCTGTCAATATTTCATAAATTGAATATGCAGCAATTATCTTCTGTCTTGTAGATGAGACATAAATGGCTACCCGGTGATCTCCGGGACGCTTTTCCTAGTTTTCTGCTTTGTGGTCAGGCTGGCAAAAGGATGAGAGAAAAAAAGAAAAAGTGCCTAGAAAAAAGTTCAGTTCTACATTCGGTTCATCTGTAAGCGACCGGTTAGGTGATGGATGATCTCGTTTACTCGTGAGGATTGAGGGATGAAGGGCCCCAATGAAGAGATAATGGTAAGAAGAGGAAGAAGAAGAGATGCAAAATTCAAGGGAGGAAGGAATGACAGACGTGACGTGAAGACAATCAAGATTAAGACAAAAAAGGACAGGACAGTGAGGATGGAGTGAGGTGATGGACAGAAAGAGACAGAGGAAGATAAAAAAGAGATGAGAGATGGGGAGAAACGTCGCAGGATGAAGACGGATGAGCTCTGCAAACGGGACAGATGCTTCAGTTTCAGTCACGGGAGACTTGACTCTCAAAGACAAAGTCATCTGTTAGCTGCAGGCAGGTTTCACTCCACGATGGTGTGTGTGTGTGTGTGTGTGTGTGTGGGTGTGTGGGTGTGTGTGTGTATGTGTGTAAATAAATGAGCTGTAGGGTTTTAAAGTGCTAGAAGGTGGTAATGCATGCACACAGGTCTATGGATCCCGGGCCAAGATGATCACAAGTGCATATCCTTTAGGTCAAAGAAAATAATGCATTAAAGACATCAGTATGACACAAATTAATACACACATGTTCAAAAAGAGGCTTTCTGGTTAATGATTCTCTGTGTTCAGGATATTTGGCCCTCTGGGTAGACGGGGGTCTAATCAGAGACGCACAGATTCTTTTTTCTGCTTCAGTACCAGCAGAAGTCAAGGAGTCTTTCACACCAAACACACACCCACACACACACACACACACACACACACACACACACACACACACACACACACACACACACACACACACACACACACAGTGATTTCAGTAATAAATAGCGAGAATAGGGTTTGATTTTAAGCTGTAAAAATGTATTATAAAATAGTGACATCCAAAAAACAGAAATGGAGACTTGAAGGTGTGTATTTCATTAACTTAGAGGAGACCAGATCATCTCTTATAAAGGAGGATGGAGCTTTAGTGTTATAAAAATAGATAAATGGGAAATTAGAACCAAGACAAGAACGTAAGGCTGTTCTATGAAGTCACATCTACTTTCCCAGTTTTGTTGCCTTTGACTAGAAAGACGTTTTTTGAAGGGACATGTTTCTGACACGTTGGTTTCACGCCGGTTCTTTCCGTTTGACCCGGTCGCTCCATCTTGTTAACAGATGGAAAAGACTAGAGCCCCGAGAAATGTTGCCGTTCCGTCACCTTTGTTCATTAAAGCACGATAATGACAAGATGTTGCGTTCCGTACTCTTTACGCTAACAGATAGGTGGTTGTGTCACAGCCTGCTGCTGGCAGGAAGTCACGTGATTCTTACCTTATAGAACAGTTAAAGGAAATCAATCAAAACAAAGGAGAAAAAAATAAGATAAACCATTGTACAAATACTAAAATGCATCTTAAAGAGCTGTTCTGGAGTCAGTCGCTTTGCGTCACGTCTGTTTCTGCCCGGTAAATCTGCAGCCCAAGAATTGAGCCAAGATCTGCATAATCCTAATCCTCAAATCTCATTTCTGGGCATTTCATATTCATATGTTGTGTGCGTGCGTGTGTGTGTGTGTGTGTGTGTGTGTGTGTGTGTGTGTGTGTGTGTGTGTGTGTGTGTTACTACATCATGAAATAACAGGTATTTTTCTGTGCCTACATCATCAGGGTGCATCATTTAATCCAGTTGAACTGAATGGGGGGGAGATGGGGTTGCTGAGTCAGCGACCTGCTCGATAGTTTTTATTTGTAGGGTCATTCATTAATTAAAGCAATGGTTTATCAAATACTGCAGCGTGATTGGTCATTGCATTTGTAGATTTAATGAGCACAGAATTTGGCGGAAAAGGAGAAACACTAATAAAAATAAAATTAAAAAAAGATGGCTTCATCTGACAAAGGTGAACAGAAAGAAGAAAAAGAAATAGCCAGTGGAAAAGTTGACAAAGTTCAGTCATAACGTGATTCCGGTCAAAAAAAAAATTTAAAAAAATGGGGCAATAATGTGGGAAAAAGGGAAAAAATTAATATTTCACAGCTTGTCTTTCTGCAATATATTGAGATGAGATTTATCTCTCTGCAGGCAGGACTTCTGGATCCAGAAGAGCAGAAACCGAAGGTCAGGACAACAAGGCATCAGAAATGAAAAGTTATGAGCTTCACTGTCTCATCAATACTGAATATTACTGCTTCTGAGTATTTTGAGGACAGATCCATCCAAACTGACGTCAAACTGGTGCACGGTGTGTGTTGATGATTAGCGGTGTGCATGTGCTCCATTCTATCTGAGGAGTACAGCATGTTGATAGCATTTCAAGTTTTTGGATCAACCAAAACCTTTTACAAACTGAAAATTCCACAAAATGCTAAACCATAAATTCTACAGTCCCGTAAGCTTCATCACTTGGGGATCATGACTGTCCTTACAAACGTGAAGAAACAGAACAGACAAACCCATTCAGATTCACATCACTTATTTCTTTGCTGTTATAATTAATAACCACTCAGAAAAAAGTTCGGCGCAGCGTGAGACGAGACAAACTGCTGCTGAGATTGTTCATTTCTCATCTGGAGCGCAGATTGTGGCAGAAAGTCTTCAATCAAGTAAATGTTCAAAAGTGGATTTGTTTTCATTTTACCTGCCTGTCAATCATTTACAGCATTGATTCACAGAAACAGAACTGTACAATGAATTTTCATGGTATTGACGGTCCCCTTAAAATAGATTCTATAACATTGTACAAATGCTAATTCTATATGCATATACTGTATACTGTATATATAAGTGCAAAAGCCTGTTTGATGTTCTGTCTCTGTGAGACAATACAGTGGTACTTAGAACTGACAGGCACATAATAACACGGCTCTATGGCTAATGGCTCCCACACACTCAGGGCTTCAAAAGTATTTTTCTCTGACTATAATTTCTGCCTCCCCCTGTCTCAGACATGAAGGTATAATACACTCAACAAAGACAATAATTTGCCTTAATGACTAGCCTCAGTATAGAAATAAATGTTCTTAACCTGCAGCTAAAACCCCAAAATATTGAGTTTGAGTTTTTCATTTGTTTGGAGGAAAGATATTCTGCTATTGCAAATGTACCTTATATTAATACAATATTTTTTTTAAAGATAGATATATATAAATATGATATTTTAACAAGGATACTGGAACCAGTTCAGCAAAATGCATCACATTCATTTCTGTAATTAATGTTAAGTTCATGAGTTGAATGATCCACCGTGAAAAAGGTGTTTTTCCCCCAGCTTTACTGATTAAAATCAGTCATTTCTAAACGTGTGTTTGATTCAGTGTTTGACCTTTTCCTCTGTTGCAGCCCACCGTTGCCTCCGCCGAAGAGGTCAGATGTTGTCAGGTTGTTTTCACCCATGAAAACACATGATCTTAGTTTAGTTGCACGGTTCAACAACGTCCGCGGCGAAAGGAAACATCAGGTTGTGGTGTTTCGTCCTGCCAGATTCTTAATAGCGCCCACCTGCTGTGAAATCAGCTCTGACATTCTCCAGACGGCGTTTTCATGCCAGAAACTATTTATGAGCTCAAGGAGCGCCAAAAGAGAAATAAAAAAGGTTGATGTTTGGTAATTGTAAACGATAGCAACAGCGTTGTCATGGATACTGAGAACACAACAGGATGAGAGAAGTTGAGACGCCCGTAAGAACATTTTAGTTTTAAATGTTAAAAACCGTGTTTTTTATTTAACGTGTATAGCTGAGGGAAGAATAGATGTAAAGTCTCAGTATTTTGTTATTGATGCAGAATGAATTCATAACATGAATGACATTTTCACGTTTAATTGCATTAGTAGGTCCAAGCAACTACAGGCGACCTTCATCGACAGCATAACACGGAACAGACCGGCAAAGACATCGATCGATTGGTCGATATCAGCTACGATGGGCTTCCCTCTGGTTCCACAGCTGGAATGAAAACTGCAAATATTGACAACCAGCTGGCATCTGAACCTCGAGCATCTGAGTGGTAGGACGTCGAACGGTAGGACTAACAGGGGAATAGAGCTCCTGGTGATCATCAGATTCAATATCTGATACCTTTAGAAATGGTGGAGGGCATCCTGGTTGTTGATTGTGTGCCTGGAATCTCATTTGTTCCTTCTGTTATCCTGCAGAGCAACAAACTCTTTATGTGTTTCTCATTCCAGGTCTTTATTTTTCACGATTCTCCGCTCACCTGCTCAGGTCTGTTGCTGTGTGTGTGTGTGTTTGAGTGTGTGTGTGTGTGTGTCAGAGCCTCTAAATCCCTGTCCCAGTTGATGAGTGATCACTCAGCCGTGTTGCTGAGACGCCTGTAAGCCATAAAATCAGGAAAAGAGACCAAATACACCATGAAAAGAACATGACGTTATAAATGAAATGACCCAGGTGATTGCTTATAATTTGATGTGCATGTGGGAGTCTGCGTGTGTGTGTGTGTGTGTGTGTGTGTGTGTGTGTGTGTGTGTGTGTGTGTGTGTGTGTGTGTGTGTGTGTGTGTGTGTGTGTGTGTGTGTGTGTGTGTGTGTGTGTGTGTGTGTGTGTGTGTGTGTGTGTGTTGGGGGGGGGCAAGAATAAAGAACCTTTTGCTGTTATCATGCACTGAACTGTGGCAGAGCTGAGATTGCTCAAAGGTCAAATTAGTTCCATCTGACAGTAAAAAATGGGAAAGGCAGTGCTTGTGTGTGTGTGTGTGTGTGTGTGTGTGTGTGTGTGTGTGTGTGTGTGTGTGTGTGTGTGTGTGTGTGTGTGTGTGTGTGTGTGTGTGTGTGTGTGTGTGTGTGTGTGTGTAAGCCTTATCACCTTAATGTTGGTTAAAGATGTTTTATTGCATCCATACAGCTTCAGCAGATGGCTCCATCAGCACCTCCCCTGCAGTTCCGTGTTTGCTGTCAGTAAAAGCAGCTCAGAAGATGAAAGACAAACGGTGATGATTGCATGTGTGTGTTTGCATGCATGTGTGTGTGTGTATGTGTGTGTATGTAGCTGTGTGTGTGTGCATGTGTATCAGTCTATGACATACAGCTGACGCAACAAGGTACCGGATTTGTGTGCAAAGACTTTTTATCGTGTGTGTGTGTGTGTGTGTGTGTGTGTGTGTGTGTGTGTGTGTGTGTGTGTGTGTGTGTGTGTGTGTGTGTGTGTGTGTGTGTGTGTGTGTGTTTACCTCATTAAGCAAATGAGCCTCTGGGCACTGTTTCAGCAACATGACATCATTTGCCTTAAGTGGAGTCGAGACCGTCTAAAAGTGTTTCCCTCGCCCAACGGTGAAATTGTGTTGCGCCGTCTTTGTGTGTGTGTGTGTGTGTGTGTGTGTGTGTGTGTGTGTGTGTGTGTGCACAAACACACACACACACACACACACACACACACACACACACACACACACACACACACACACACACACACTTTAGCCTCTGTGATGAAGACCACTGTGGAAGCTGCTTTGGTGTATTTACAACACGCCCACCATCCGACTGCGTCAAAGGGGCTCGTGTGTTCCTCATCAATGAGTCATGTCCGTACATCCCAGTGCATAAAATGTGTGTGTTTATGTATTGGTGTGTATTATTCATTGTGTTTTCACCCAAACCCGTCTATCAGAATAATCATCTTGACACAAAAGAGCGTTTCCTTCTCAGCGGACTGGAGGTCTGGGCGCCGGCTGGACGGGGGTTTGCGTCCGGTTATTCAGAAAAAGCGATTTTAAGGTTAAAAGAAACGCAGGAAGGAAGTGAGGTCACATTCTGAATTATGAGTCAGCAGACTGGGTTAATGGGCAGTTCAACTCGTGCCTGATTAGATTAATTATTGTTGAGGGTTGTTGATTTGTAGCAAACCAGTAAATATGGACTGTTTAATCTGCCATGACTTGTTCCCTGCTGCACCCAAAGGGTCATTAAAATGAGTGTAGAGTGTGTGTTTACATCATCATCCTTATGCTCTTAACAGCTGATGATTGGTAGCAATCCAACATATAAAACTCTTGTTTTATTAGTTGACCGAGGCTGGTTTTTACTGGAGCTGCTTGTTATTTGTGAGCTTTTATTTCTCAAAATTGGGATTTTTAAACAGATTTTTGCTTTTTGTCCCTCTTTGTTTCACTTATTTCCTCTACTTGTTTTGTAAAATGGGAAGACTAGAATGAAGTTGGGTTGACTAATGCTTTAGATGATCACGTTTCAATTTTGCATCACCAGTTAGACTTCTTGTTTATTTTGCTGAAACATCACTGAAACTGAAAAAATCATTATTGGCCTTGGAGACAGTAGCAGAGAGCTAATCCTCCAAAGATCCGGTTTGTATCCACGCTCCTCGTCTCGCACCATCATCCTCAGTTATTGGAATTCGTGGAAGCACCATCACGGCTCTTATATTTTTCTCGAAGTCAGTTTGTTTTTTCTAGGTCAAGAAAACTCCTTCAAGCGATGACTGACTGATGAAATGGTTCTTGTTGAAATATCTATGATGGACGGAACACCCAAACTCAACATGAAGAGTTCCAAGACGTGTCAGCCTTGTCCCTGAAGTCTGTTTTAATGATGTGAACCGTGGGCATAGAGTCCCGTCCCACTGCCACAGCTCTCAGTGAAACCGTAGACAGAGTCTGAATATGACTGCAGCTATAGTACCTGCCAGTTATGTGGAAGAGACCAGAATGAAAGGACGAAAAGTAGGCAGAGAAAGTCTGACAGATAGGCAACACTTAACCTCCATGCAGAGGGAGTGGGTGAGCACCATAATCCTACCATGACACCCCAGGAGGGACAAATCAAGACACTGATCTAGAGGTTTATCCGTAGTTTTAGCAGGGAAGGGTAGGTCCAGGTCGACTGCAACAATCAATAAAAAAAATGTGAATCTTAAAACATGAACCTCTGAAAATATTTCCTCAGAAAAAAAAATCGATGAAATCAAACAAACTGTAAATAGATTAATAACCAGATCAGTTTTATCTTGTTTTCAGTCAATACATCTGAACACAGAACCAGTTAAGTGAGGTTTAGATTAATGAAGTGCACAAAGTGGCCACTGGGGGGCGCTTTGGAGACATTTGATGGCATCGGCGACAGAATGACCAAAAAAACTCACCAGCATCCATCAGGTTAGACTTCAGGCTTGAATTTTAAAGGTGTTAAAGACAGATGTGCTGATCTGATTATTACTTTTCATTATAAGTCTTTTGCGACTGCGACAAGCCATTCTAGGCTAAAATTAAATTACCTGAGCGGTACACAAGGACAGGATTAATTCTTGTCAGTATTCCTTATTTACTTTAATGATTCAATGTTTTTGATGATTCTACAATAAATGAAAGACAAGGACAGAAAACAACTCAATGACATTGTCAAAGGTATTCTCTGCCAAATACTCATGAATTATTTATGTCAATGTTTTACCTCATAATAAATCAAAAGCATCTAAACAGTGTAAGTTGGTCGAGGTGGAGGTGGGGGTGGAGGTGGGGGGGATTTCTGGACAGCTTGCTGATGAAAAAGTGAAGATCTGCTGGCTTATGACGCGTGTTGTTGGCTGTAAAGGTGCAAACATGCTCTTTCAACCTTCGCCTTGTAAATAAAGGTTTTGAAATATTCTCACAGTGAGGGTGACACTTCCAGCAAAATGCCATGAAATGTCCATGTAGGGTCCGGTGACCTTTCTGTGTCCTTGATTATGGAAAAAAAAAAAAAGGCACCTCCAGCCTGACTAGCAGACAGGATTATCTTATGGTGTTTGCAGTTCACTGATATAAATTATAATGTACATTGTGTGTCTCACAGCTACATCTCTCCGTGTCAAAGAGAATTAAAGTTAAAGGAACTCTTTTAATGTTCGTTTGTGACGCCTTCAGCGCGACACAGTTCGACTTTTATCACCCTGCTAATTCTCCATAGTCTGGTTTCCACTGGGCCAGGAGTTACTCATCACGCCGTTTTACTATACGATTGGGTTAAAACATGCTTAACACTTTTGTGAGAGGCTGATTCCTCTAAACTCACGCCTTTTTCTGTTTAAATGGGATTAACAATACAGAGGTGACAAATAATGGTTTAATCCAGTGCGGGTTTTGTTAAGGGGAAGGGATCAAACATATGAAAGCAGCACCTTCTGACCAATCAGCTCTCTGCAAACTGTCATCATGATTCATAGAAGAGCCTGGGGCTCTGGGTTCGGTTCTGGTTTCATTAAAATGCCCCATTGTCTTCATGCAACAGAGACTGAAGCGTTGCCCTGGTTTAATCCATTAGAAACAAGCGAGACCTTGAAAGGTGATGTTTTCATTGGCTTCCTTTGGCGCCGCTGGGGTTTTATTAATGCATGCGTTCACTTTGTTTCGTGTAATTATATTTTACATACATTATTTACAGTATTCCCCGCCTTTTACAACTACAAATCAGATCCTCGTATCTCTGTATATATAAATTTGATTGAATTTGATTAAGAACAGGAACTTTGGCTGAGATCATGACAGGTCAGGCTCCGCCCACAACCTCACACCTGCTTCTGAGCACCAAAAAAAAAAAAACATCCCGATTTAAAAAGATCTAAAATGACTTCAGGAATAATAATAATAATCTTCTGTGTCTGATGGGTGTGCAGGAAGGAATGGGTTTACCATGAATGATGCTTTTGTTTTTTGTTATCCTGCCCCCAAGTGGCCAAAAGGATTTAATTACAGTAATAATGATGTAACAACATGCTGAAATGTTAACAGACATCTTCTGATTTCTCTTCTTCTTCTGACTCCATTAAGGAAAGGCTCAGGGTTAGTTTGATCCTTCAGTGAAGATTAAGTTAATAACTCCTTCCTTGAAATCCCTAAACCCCTAAAGCATTCCCCCTGAGGGATTCTGGGAACTATCTCACAACCCACTTTCAAATCTTCCTCTGCAGATCCCACCACATTCTTCTGTTTGTCAGGAAGGTGAATTTTGTCAATATCTTCATCCAAATTTGAGCGAAGGGGGGGCCAGTTGATGTGGATTATATAATGTGACGTTGCACGGAGATCATTCCTGTTAGGTGATGCAGCATTTGATGCAGGAGCCGCAGTGATGTTGTTGTTGGCTTTCTGGGGAAAACAGCTTTCATGCATCAGGTCTCCACAACTTCATGGTAAGGAGGAAAATCAGGGCATGCAAAAGTTGAATTTTTCGTAAAATTGTTCCTCATACGACTCTAAGAAATCCAGCATTCCTGCCGTTGTGGGAAACAGGTAGTAGCTGACACCAAAAAGGAAGATTGTCCTCAGCTTTTAGCCCCCGTTCTTCATTTTGCTGCTTAAATCAAGGCCCATTTTTATTCAGCTTAATTTAAAAACTTCATTTCATATTACACCTACATGCATTTCAAAACATGACACACATAATGTGTTGGTGTGCCCGACTCCTGACCGAGGCGATAAAGCCTTAGTCATGCCTGTGATCTCTGAGCGCGGTCACGCCTCGCCTGCAGAGTTGGCGCTGATATGTTTGTTTTGCATCGATGCACCAGAACGCTGCATTCAAAGGTCAGGGGCGAAATCCGACCGACGATGCCTCTCTCCATGAAGGAGGAGGAGGTGGAATCATGGTACGGGTGTGTGACTTCTGCATGTGGTGCGATGTGAGAAGTCCGTTAACATGAAGGGGGGTTGACTCCAGGTCGAATCGGGGAAATAGAAGACAAGAAGTCAAGAACAAACTGGAAAGAAAGAAACAAGGATGTGTTCACTGTCTGCAAAGTTTCTGCCTTTCTGTCATGTGTGTTTTAAGAGATTACAGTGAATGGGTGCTTGTCAAGGCCGAATGGGTTGGCAGAAAATGTGGCAGAACTGTCAGCGATGAACAAACCTTCATGGATGCAGCTCACTGTGAAAGTCTTTCTCTTTCTAAGTCTTTCTCCCAACCCTTATTTTACTCACACTTCAAATCAAACTGCCTTCTAGTCTCACCTTCCTCTTTCTACTTGGGAGTATATCGTCCATCATTTATCCAAAACAGGACCCAAAACTCTCTTCCTGACTCGTGGAAAGCAGGAAGTGTCATCCACCTGAGGACACCACGCATTCTCCAAGGACGAAGCTCTCCTGCTCTCCTGTCTCCTACAAAAAGAAACTAAATGATGGTGGGTGTAAAACCGTCTCCTACACCGGCTCGCCATTAACTCTTGGACTGGATCCATGCATCTCAAACGGAATCTTTAATGGTACGACTGTTTTCTGCTACATGAGTCACTCTGGATGGAGAGAGACACGCGTGACTCAACACGTGTTAATATGGTCAGTTTTCACCCCAGATGCTAAAATGTCTTTGCCACTAAATGTGTCGTGTGCCCTCTGTCATCACCATTAAAGAAAATCAATTAAATTACGGCCTAATTATTGTGTAGCTGAATCCATATTTTACCAGCTCCTTTCCCGAGCCTCCTCTTCCTCTCTCTCTTTGTCCGTTTGCCGCTCTTCCTCTCAGCTAATTGTGAACCAGCAGCTAAAACCAGAGCCATTTTAATCTGGGTGTAAATTATTTATCTGCTTACATTATTCAACAAGTGTAATAAGTACGGAATGCAGGTCGGATGAATAATGAAGCGGCAATTATTTAATAAACACATTTCTCATTGTAACTAGCGACGGCTTTTTGCAAGACTCGAGGGTTCTGGGCCGCGTCCAAAGCCGACATGATTTGTGTTGGCGGTAGCTAAGTTCCGATTTGGTACGTGATCCTGCAGAGACGCCCGTCACACGATGGAAGATTTATAAGTCTGCCTGATACGAAAAGAAATCTCTTTTTGGATCGAAGCAAGCAATTTCTATTTATTAATAAATATACAGTATATGTATGTGTATATAGATATATAGGTCCAGTCCCAATTTCTTCTCTAACCGAGCGCCCCCTAAACAGGACTATGGGGCGTATTATGTCCATCTTTATCAGGGAAATGGGACGCCACTCGTCAGCTCAACAGTAAATAAGTTCCATTATGGTTCAGAAAATAATTATTTATCAGTTTTGCACCAGTTTGGTGTAAATTTTTTTCTTTCCTGCTGAAAATCGCAGATTCAGATTCTGCCTCTTTCCGCAAAGCATTCTGGGTTTGGTTTGTTTTTCATTTTGAGTCTGAATACATTTATACATTATTAGGTTTGAAGACACGCAGGATCTTAATGTTGCTTGCAGGTTAAACTAAACTTGGCCTGCTTGTGATGTCACAGTGATAAACCTTTCAGTCAGAGGGAGTAACGATGAATAATCTCCATCACCGTCGGCTCATCATGAAAATGTGATGCTGGCCTCGGTTTTGGCAGCCGGCCTTCTCTCCACCTTAAAAATTGTGAACGATGACACAGTGTGTCTGACATTAAAGGAAGTTGGCACAGGCAGACAAATCGTGGGTAATGAGCAGATGTCCGGAGGAAAGGCGCTGGTTGAGGTTCAGGTGAGGTGAAAGATTGGGTTCACTCAGCTGTCAGGTTGAAGTCAATCAGAAAAAAAATGAAGACAGGTCCAGCTGAAAATCACGACAGCCAGAGAGATCCAGATTGAGTGATGTCAAAACGAAAAAAACAATCTCTCTGGAAAATGAGAAAATAAATATATGATTGCAATTAAAAACTATCACAAAACCAAGATTTGGGTGACCACGCATGTTGACCCTGGAGGTGAAGTTAAAGCATCAGAGAGGTTAAATCAGATCATCTAATGCAGGGCTGTCAAACTCATTTTCATCGAGGGCCACATAAGCATAATGGCTGTCCTCAAAGGGCCAGATGTAACTTATAAATGTAACTAAACGATACTCAATGTAATGTGAAGTAAATGTACCTACTCCTTTATATTAAATAACTCTGAATGTTTTTCTTATTCAAGTTACAAACTTTACAGTTGCACGTAAAAAATGTCTGTTCTAACATAACATTCTATTTTGTCAGGTTAATGAAACCCACAGAACTCCATCAATCAGGGATCAAACTATCCAAGTGAATAAAGACAAATAACATCAAACACAAGTGGTTGTCGGTTAAACTAAGATTAATTACTGCATTGTGGGAAATGTAGTTTCAGGTCAAAGCATGCTTTTGACGTATTTATTTTTAGACACTGATGTTTTATGCTCTTGCATGGCCACATAAAATGATGTGGTGGGCCACATTTGGCCCCCGGGCCTTGAGTTTGATAAGTGTGATGTAAGACTTTTCCAGATGGAAAATTCTCCACCTGATTGGTTGAAATGACCCCATGATAAAGAGAGAAAGATGACAGAATTATCTAACTGTGTAACCCAACTTGCAAATCAACAAACTGACTGTAAAAAGGAGCCATTCTCTTCTTTCATTCAAAAGTCATTCATTTAAAATATTCCGTCCTGCAGGACAATGAAACTCCTTTTCTCTTATTGCTTCTCTCCATTGTTGTTTATCCCTTCCACCCAGTCATGTGACATTTAAAGTTTTCCCTCCAGGTCACGTCTCCAGCTCAGACTTCCCTCCTTTCTCCACTCCTGGATCCTCTTTCCCTCCCATCCTTTTTGAAGAGTTTCCTCATGTCAGATGGATTCAGACTCCCGTTCCGCCGTCACCTGCTTCTCCCCCCCCACAGGTGGAGCAAACCTCCCTTCTCCACCTCATCCACCACATTTCATCCTCTGCTGTCTTACCTCCTTTGTTGCTGTCAAATAAAGACAGGACTGGAGCACTCACACTAAACGACACACACATTCCTCCTGGCTTTCTCACCACTTCCACTAAGTGTTGTTTTTTTTTTGCCTCTCTCCAGCTCTCATCCTCTTTCAGCTTCCTTCAGTTCTCCATATCAATCCTCCTCCTCCTCAAGCCAAACGTGTGATACAGCTGAATTTAGTAATTTCCTCCTTCTCCTATGATAGTCTTTCTCTTATTTCCTTTCATCTACCACTCCTCCAGGCAACAATAATGTTTTTTTCCTTCCCTACACCTCCACACCCTCCGACATAATTTAATGACATCGCCTGTCAAGGCCGCTGTCACCGGGTTTCAATATTCACACCAGCCGCTAAAAGAGGAAAGCTTCCCTCCAGTTGTTTGCGTTGCCAGAAATCAATCAGTGAGCTTTATAGTGTTCATCGAGTGCATTGGTAATGAAATGTTAGACATTAATACACCTTGGAATACATTCATGATTGCCTAAATGTCCCTGATTGTTCCGTGAGTTCCTTCATTTATGGATTGTGGCAGGGTTGGAAAAAAAAGCGTGACTGCATTTATCACAGAAATAACATCAGAACGGAAAGCAGAGGATGGATGGATAAATACATTTATTGATCCCCAGGGTTTGCTGATTGAGATATAATGTCAAACATCTTCGGTTTCTAGCTTCTTTAATATGAGGATTTTCAGTTTGTCTTTGGAAAATGATGATGAAGATGAAGACTCCTTGTGTTATTCACAAATTTTTTCTGCTATTCAGTCTTGAATTTCTCCTTTGAGCTGCACAGTCAAACGATACAGCAGGTTGGAAATAAATAAAATAGAGAAAATCGTATTTTCTTTTTTATTTAATTAAATTTCCTGTCAATCCGCATCATTTATAGCAATTATTAGTCTATAATGTCTCCCATGAAAGGATTAGCATTTCTTCAAGTGGCATTTAAGATTCTGAAAATGTCATATATTCCTATTTCCATGCAGCACATGCATTGTGACTCTTAGCATGAAAACATGCACCCAGAAGTTTTGCTGTAGGGAAAACAGCTGCTCCAAAAAACATTTCCTTGAATCTTCCCCAAATGTTTAATCTGCGTCCGTCCCTGAAGCTCATCCGTGAGGTTTCATGTTAATTCTTTCTATATCAATTTGACTTAAACAGCTTCCCTCAGGCAAAACTCACGGATCCGAGTTAAAGCGAGGTACGCCGTCACCTCCCCTCACCTCCTGTCCCATCTCGTCTGCTTGAGGGAGAAACGGGAGGGGAGGTGACAGGGAGGATTGTTGGTATCGATTTGTGTCATGCTGAGATGACCTGAAGACAGAGACGAAGCCTTCGACTGATTCTAACAACCGCTTTTTCCTATTTCATGCTTTCGCTCCAGCTGGGTCACGACCACATGTCACCTTTAAGGTGCTTCGGAAATCTAAATTAACATATTAGACATCAGGTGCTCAAAAGTGATGCATTTACTTAATGATCACATTCACTAAAACATATTTTTATTATGTTTCTGCTGCCATAAACTGTACGTGAAATCATAATGACCTTTGATGAATTAACATGTTGATATATGAAGCGAAATAATGTCATTAACAACTAGATAAATGTCTATAAGACTCAATTTAGTCCTTTATTCACATCAGAATGAGGTGGAGACTGCATCATCACCAGCAGTTTCTCAGTGAGCTGCAGTTCTGTATTTCCAAATAGAGAAAGATATAGAACGTCTCCAAACTGTGAAGTTCAGAACCCTGCTCTGTTTACCTCAAGAAATATTTTCCCAGTCTTCACTCTTCCTCTCACTGTTATTCAAAGCTGAGAAAAGTGACTCTCTCTTAGATGAAACCCTGGATGAATCTGTCATTATCTGCCAATTATTTTGGAGGAAAGCTGCAAGAAGAGAGGCATTCATTCTTTGAAGAGTAAAACCCCACCTCCTGCTGTCACACAGATGGGTGGCTGTTCGTGTTTCAGCAGATTTCAGAGGAGTGGGGAGGGTTATAATACAGGAAATCATCTTGAATGGGATGAAAGTGAGACGCATTCAGCAAATAATCACCAGTCATTCAGGCAATCATGTCCAAAGGCTGGAGGTGTTTATTGGTGGCCTGTTGCACGTGCTCAGAGACAGCTGTGTGGACATTGTCCAGATTCATACATAAACATACGAGCATGTATATGGCGGACAGTATCTGTGTCACAACAACCTGTTTCTATTTTTGAAACACATATACTGATTAAATATGTAATACAGTACTGCAGTTTTTAATGCAATGACAACATTTTTCCATTGTTCAAAATTTTCCCAAATGCACTCAGGCTGATGATTGACATGCACCTCTTGTATTTCCATCTGTAAACAGTATCTGATTACCTCTTCTACTCCACCATTCTTATGCCTCCTCTTCTCAGCATTTCTACATCACATTCATCTTCACACCTCTGTGCTCTCAGTGGGATAATTCATTTCAGAAGAAATGTTGAAAAGCCTGTCTCTGTAGGATTTCATTAAAAAAAAGGCAATCAAAACACTTCCTGAGAGAAAAATCCACATAATTTGTTTATCTTCAAAATTTTCCTCCTCCTCAAGGAACTGAAAGCTGATAGGAAAGGCACAAACATATAATTTGTGTTGAGATTATTCACAGTGTTTACAAGCAGGTTTTAATAATTAAAATAGTCTTGTTTAAAAGGATTAATGCAAACAAATTCCAGCCAACAGATACATGTTTAAAAGACAGGAAGTTATATTCTATGTTGCTCAACAAGGTATGCTAATGAGAAATAAGAAATAATAATTTTGTATTGTATTTCATTATCATTTATATTTAATCATAAATTAAAAAATATGTGTATTTAATGTTGTCTTGCTTCGTTTGACGATGACATTACAAATTAAAAGTTGGTTAACTATAATTGTGTGGCTCTGCTGTGAATGTTTTCTTAATATGTTTTTTTAAACATTTTTAAATTAAACCTTTTATCTTCTGTCTACATTTTACTAATGTTTTTCTTTTGTTTTTCTTCGGTTTTCCAGTAAAGGCCGCTTTATAAATAAAAGCTTAATGATTTAGCTAAGCTTTCCTCCGGGATTAATAAAGTATCTATCTATCTATCTATCTATCTATCTATCTATCTATCTATCTATCTATCTATCTATCTATCTATCTATCTATCTATCTATCTATCTATCTATCTATCTATCTATCTATCTATCTATCTATCTATCTATCTATCTATCTATCTATCTATCTATCTATCTATCTATCTATCTATCTATCTATCTATCTATCTATCTATCTATCTATCTATCTATCTATCTATCTATCTATCTATCTATCTATCTATCTATCTATCTATCTATCTATCTATCTATCTATCTATCTATCTAATAATTAATTTTAACAGCAACTGGCGTATTTGACTATTTTTCAACAGGCATGCTAAAGGCCAGCTGTTGCTGTCCACCGAAGGACCCTTTGAAATTCCAAAATGGCGGCGTCCGTACGGATGTTTTGTGCCCTCCGCATTGCAACAAGAGGTGAAATATTTCATTTTCTTACCTCCACCTCTTGTTAAAGACGTTTGGTGCAAATATCTGCGTATTTTTACAGTGTTTCTGTCTTAAAAGGCGACTAGTTTCACTCACCTTTAAATTATCTTTGAACAAGCCTGTCATTTTCCCATAGAATGTATTTCCGTGACGACAGTTTTAAATATGCAGTATTAAAACAGCTTGCGCTCAAAAAGTGATATTTTTAAAGGTCTGCTATAAAATCTATTAAAAAAATTCGTTGTCATGTCTGATAATAATTTTAAAAAATACTGTTATCTTTTTTTAAATGCATTGTGGGGCGGCACGGTGGCGCAGCGAAGATGACTGATTAATTGTACAGTGTCTTAAGCGCATGAAGGAGTTTTGTCACCTCTCTCTTTCCGTTCCTCCCGTTCAGGTTCGGTGCCGTTCGGTTCCGCTTGTGGAGTAGTTCAGGTAACCCGGCTGGCCTGTCGAGTCTCGGTTACTTCTCTCCTAGTAAACCCCCGACTTCCAGCCTGGCAGCAAAGCAGACATGGAAGCTTCTTCAACAAATGTAAGTAAATTTAAAACCAGAAGGTACAGTGAGAATGAAGGATGAACTTATATTTAAGCATTTTACTAGAAAATCTCAAGAAATGTGGTCAAAGTAGTTCCATGTTTTCATTTTTATCTACCTGTAGTTGAGAATTATTATTGTATAGAAAAAAAAAAGTCCCCATGTGTAAAGGTAAAAGTTACAATCAGGATGCCTTTGGACATTTTTGCGTGACGACGTCTGGCTTGGAATCGGCAAAGTGTGGCTCTGCTGTAATCTCCGGGGCGTCTTCTTTAACTGACAGCCCAGCACCGGCTCCATTTGAAAGAGAAGTACCAGTTTTTTGCGTTTCATCCGACTCCCATCAGCAGAAGTCAGGATGGCAGCCAGACGTCACCCCATCACTCTATTTTACTCTTCTTACGGATATAAAAGGAAAGCAGAGATAACAACCAGTTTGTTTGTTTCCTGTTTGTGTTTACAGTGACAGCTGAAGAGCTGTGGAAAGGCATGTTGGCAGAAACTGGCGCCGGGAGCAGGTCAGGCAGAGGAAAGAGGGGCAAGCGCAAAGTGAAGAAAGATCTGAATCGCGGACAGAGAATCGGAGAGGGTGAGGCTTAGTCAGGCTATCTTTGGTTCTTTCTTTTTTTTCCTGATTGCTTTTGGTATGGAAGGATGAGTTTTGAAGGTTTTATTTTCTTCCTGACTGCACATTTTTTCTCTTTCTCTCTGGTTCTGTTTCTTTAACTCACAGGCCGCGCTGGTTTTCTGTGGCCTGGTTTGAACATCCCAGTAACAAAGCACGGGATTCTACAGCCTATAACTCAGAGAAACGATGCTGAGCGGCAGGAAGCCCATGTTGAAATGTGTACGACGGCAGAATTTGCTTAAGTCATACAAAAACCTCCCAACAAAACACAAATGAGTCATAAGTCAACAACCTTATTTTGCAAAATGAGACTTCAGAATCTCCACAAACCTTTGGGTGTCTTTGTGCAGTGCGTTTCAGGGATGAGTGGGAGAAGAGGCTGAGGACGAAGGTGAAGAAGGAAAGAGGATGGACAGGACACACGTGGGGTGGCATCAGCCTCAACCCCCCGGATCCTGGACCCAACCAAGGTGAACATAACTGTTGTGGTCGGAGGAGCGATGAAGAGTGTGTGAAGGAGAGGAGGAGATGAGCAGGCCGGTACAGTGGCCCATGAGTCTTAATGGAGATGTGACAGAATTGTCAAATGGGGACCATTTCCTTGTTTAGAAAGTCAACTCTGTGCTTCTGTCTTCTTCTGCCACTCGCTGTTCTTGTTACCGTTTCCTTCACATCCACTCTTGCTTTACTTCCCACTCCTCTCCTTTGTCGACGGGCTAACAAGCTCACACTGTGGGAAAAACACTCGCTCTGCCTGCAAAAACGCCCTCTGATGCCCGCTGGGTCTGGAGGATGTGGTGTTCTGAGAGCTTTAACCAGGTTACCTCTCTGTGATCAGATTTAGTTTCTCACTGGTGCTGACTTAACGTTCCAGCTGTGAAGGACGTGCGATTGTGTGTTTTCTCCTTGGAGCTTCTGAATCAGCTACTTAGAGTAAAACAGGCGGCTTTTGGAGTGTAGCACCCTTCAGAGGTCACGCTTTTTAAAGTGTGTGTGTGTGTGTGTGTGTGTGTGTGTGTGTGTAAAGTCACATTTAATTAACCGTATTTAAACAGAAAAATAATTCCCCCGAGGGGATTATAAAGTACATTTTTTCTTATTATTAATATTTGTCCCCACAGAAACCTACGAAGACTTTCAAGTATATGTCCTTGAGGTGAGTTGAGTGTCTCTCTGTTCTCTGAATAAACCAACCGTGAACACAGATGTGATTGTCATCGGTCAACAACTGAGAGCCCAGTTTGAGTGAGATTAGATGGAACCTCTGACTTAGATTATATCCAATCAGAAGTCTCTTAAAGCGCTGCTGAGATAGATCCTTGAAGAAGCTACCATTAGCAAAAATAATCAAAGTATTGATACTCATCTGAGTTGAGATTCTAAAGGCAGGTTTTCAAGGTCAGGGAATCGAGTAAAGAGATGATAGAAAAACTGATCTGCCTCTTTGGAAGATTTTTTTTAATTAATTATTTTTTGGATGGTATGACTATAAATTTAGTAATGCCTCTGAGGCCCGTTTGCCAACAACAGCAAAGCTCAAATAAATAAATAATGCTGCATGGAATAATGATGTCCAAAGCCTCGGAGGGCGGACTGTATCCAGGAAATTCCAATTGCCGCATGATCCAATCTGACTTGTGCGCACGTACGACGCTGGAGGCCAGTGTCATTTTGTCGTTTGATAAGATCCTCATCAAAACGTGCAGTCCTGCTGTGTCTTCAATGTTTCATCTAAAAAGTCACAAAGACATCTGAAATGCAATGAAAAAAAATGCCTGGAAAGGCCTTCAGATTATTAAGAAACAATATATATATTTTATTGATATATCTATATAATACATGTGGCTGGGAGTTAACCACCCAGAACGAATCCCTTTGCAGGCAAGGTCAGACTTGAGAATATGAATTACTTCCATCATCTAACTTATCCACTTCACTTTCTCAGCATGTACCCGCTGGGGTCACTCCACATGTCCTGACTGCACAGATGAATAAAACATAAATCAGGGGTGGCGGGGTTGGGGAAGCTTGATGCTGAAGTCACATGACTCCCTATTGAACCACAACACGCCGGAGCTGATGCCCCCTTCCCCCCCGAATGAAAACGATTACACACAAAGCTGCTGCGTTGCGTAAGATAAGCTGAACGGGCGCAGGTCGTTTGGATTCCGGGTCTGTCGTGCTGCATTTTGCTTTAATTCATTTAGCATTAATGGACCCCACTGAACTAATGGGGTAATGCTAGAAGGTCACACACACACACACACACACACAGTGTTAGATAATGATAAATATCTGCAGCTGTATCCGCCGTGTGTGTGTGTGTGTGCGCGCACGCCGCGTCACATTAGAAGTCTTCCCCAGTCGTCCTACCTAAATGATTAAGAGTAGTGTCCAGACGTTGGGTTTTTCCCCCTGGAAACTGCAGGATGCTTTTCTGGCACTGTCTCTATAAATATATATCATGTGTGTGTGTGTGTGCGCGCCACAATAAATCCAGGCCTAATTAAATGAAAAAGGTTTACTGGAATAAAAGGCTTGTCTCCCAAGGACGATGACGCTGGAATGCCATTAGCGTTCACGTCCACCCGGATGGTCGGAGAGCGCACAGACTAAGTCTGAGAGGCGGAGGGAGAGTTTGAGGGAGCTGCTGTAATATATTAATTATATCAGAGATAATCATTAAATAATTATAAACTAAGTACACATATGGATTTGTGGTTTACTCCATTAGTGGTGAGTTACTGATTTATGGGAAGATCGGTGGTTTGACTCCACCCATCCTCTCAGGCGTCCTTGGCCAAAAAGGCTGAATACCAAACAGAAATCAAATGTTGAAAATGAACGATGTAGAACTCTGAACTGATCTGAGACCAAAGTGGAGCTGAAAGAAGAGCAGGTGATGGAGTGAAAGTTAAAGTTCTGCTTCAATGCAGCCGCACCGGCTTCTGGAGGTCGTCGTCCATTACGGGGATTGCGCCGACTCAGCGTAGCTTGTCGTTGTAACCGTGACATGTGAAAATGCTCGGACCTCTTCATCAACATGACTCAAGCCTGTCGTGATTTTCTCATCGGCTTCCAACCACGGTAGCTTTAGCACCTCCTCATTCTGCCACATAAGACCTTTTGGTTGCCATGGTAGCTCAGTAGTAAATGCTAATGGTCAGAGGACTGTACCATTTAGTGCATTTCTGTTTCAATCGGTGCTTTACAAGCAATGGAAAAGCTGCTGGATCTAATTATTAATGATGCTCCATGCCAGAGCGTGTGTCTCACAATTCCATGAGGTAAACTCAGTCCTTCAGCTAGTTGTGCTGCCCCAAATTTTTAATGTGATGAAAAAGAATGTGAGGAATTCCCTAGAGAAGAGGTAAAACAGAAAAATAGTGAAGAGATGAAGTGAGGTAGAGAGAAAAGTGGTTTTCATGGCCTTTCTTTGGGCTCCATGATTTCATTAACAGAAATGGAGCGTTGTCGGGGTCACAGCTTGAGTTTTTGTCTTTTTTTTAAGTGTCCCTGAAGAAATAACCTTGAAGGTTTTGCTGCAAGTAAACAGACGGCAGGATGGATGAGCTTTGTGAGAACTTCCATTTGGATTAAATGTCATGCTTATGCAGGTGACTGGAGTTCATGGAAGCGCAGACAAAATCAAATATCTTCATTGAAATTCGCATTAAATGAAATACGTATACAGATATATACACATAGGGAAGAAGCCAAGCAACAGATTTAGAAAATAAGAAATGAAACAGAAGTGACAGCGGGCTAGAAATATCCTCCCACAGCCAAGCTGTCGCTCATCCGAGTGGAGGAAACACTCGTCCATCTGCTCTGCGGTGGATTGTCTGCCAAAAACTGCTGCATCGCCACCAAAAGTGACAAATATAAAGCCAAAGCGAAACATGACTGGAGATTTTTACGTGAAATTCTAACAGCGATGGTAACCAAGTATCGAGACATGACAATGAATAACTTGTTGAACCTTGCGCTACATAAACCATGTTTGAGATCCCATCTGGTCTGGATCCTCACCCATTTTCTTTATTCTCGGTAACACATGCGGGTGTATGTTAACATGTATGACTGCAAAAACACCAGAGTTTAAGATGGATAGAAAACCAAAGAGTAGAGAAGAGATCAGAATCCTGGAGGGGAACACAGTGCCCACGTCAAAGCCGAAATCCTTGAACCGATTGATACTTTGGTGAAAATAAAATGGTAATACAAATCACTAAATTGGCATCTTTCAGAACTTTTCCCCCCAAAAAAAGTTTCCAGCTGAATGTCTGCTTTGTGATCGTCGCCGGGAAGCGACTACCTTTCCCTTTCCTTGCTCCGTTTGTCCAAGCAGCCAATTGAGAAATTTCCCACAACATGCACATTATTTTTATCCTGAAACCCCGACTTTGGAAGTAACTCCAAAAAAAACCCCCAAAAACAAAGAGGTGAATAAACTCAGGCAGCTGATGGAGAGCCCACTAGAAGCTTTTTACAATAAACCCACAAACAGTTCACCTCGACACTTTCATGGCTGCCAGAGCTAGTAAGAGACAGAATAGAGTTGAGTTTGAGCTTCAAAGTAAAGATCTGCCTTCAGCTTCACTGGTTGATGTAACGCTCATTTCAGTAAAGGGTTTATAATGTGGCTGCGGGGCGATGGCGGGAGGATTGGGGTCAGGACCACAGCAGACATCGAGAACACAGCCCTGTGGAACACATTGATGTCAAAAGTCACATTCACATCTTCTCCACTGAGCAAATACAGTAGATAATAAATAAAAGATATCATTGAATCACTGCTTCACCTGTCTTGTGATATTTTTCTCTGGACCACATCCCACAAACCGTACATACCAATTTGGAATATAGAAGTTGTAACAGGAAGTTGCACCATCACGAGTTTTAAATGCGTTAAACGACTTTAAAACTGTAGTTTGAATTCATGACACACTGTAGAAAAGTGCTTCATAAAGATATCTTCTAATCAGTGCTTTAATTATCTTTATTAAGTCGATTTAATGAGTTCATTGTTTTGACTGACTGGTTTTATTTATCAGGGCCGTTCAGCAGCGTCGTTGTCTGGCTTTGTGTTTGATTTGATCCACTTCTGCTCTCTCCTTTCCGTCTTCCATTTTCATGTCTTTCATTTCCCGCTTTCCTCTCTGTCTGTTCTCTTCATTTCTCTACATAATGTCATGTTTTAAGTGGCATTAAATCCCCTTTTCCATCTTTGTCTCTCATTTCTTTTTCCTTCTTTGCTTATCTCCACCCACTCCAACACAGTTCTTCACCTTTTCCTCTCCTCCTCCTTTTTCTGATGACATCACAGCTCTTCCTCTCCTCCACTTCTCCCTTTGTGTCCCTTCTGTCCTTTCTTTCCTCCTTTTTTCTAACTGTTCTGCTGTCCTCTCTGCACCGCATCACTGCTGCCCCCTGGTGTTTCCAAAGCCACATTGCAAGTTGCTGATGGTTTATCTTATATACGTTTTTTGCAGGTGTGTTATTAGTGATATTATTGTTTACCTTTGAAACTGTTAGAGGTCAGTTTATCAGATTAACCAGCTTCATCCATCTGACAACATAAACACAGCAGCCTCTTCTTGCTTTCAGGTGAAAAACGTCTTCACTATGACGGCAAAAGAGGGCCGTAAGAAGACCGTCAGCTGTCTTGTCGCCACAGGAAATGGCAAAGGAGCTGCAGGTTTGAATCAAACCTTAACAGAGAGGCTTCATCCCCTCATAATTTCTCCTGTAGTTTCTTTATTTCACATGTTAATGTGTTCACATAGATTTAGGATCAATCAAATCGGCATAAAGAACAAATAAAAAGCGTTTCTTTAACCACATCTTCTGTCTCAAAGACCTTTGTCATCTTACGCCTCTGCAGGTTTTGCGTTGGGTAAATCCGCAGACAGAAGGACAGCTCTGAGGAAGGTGAGACTATTCATCGAAGTCAGATCGTCTGTTTTCATGTTTCTACCTTCATTTGTTGTTGTTTGAAATCGAACCAGAGTTGTTGATGAGCTTCTTTTAGCAGCTGCTCTGGTGCATTTGCAATGAAACTGACTCTAAAGCCACACTAAAACCACAAATCCAAATGTCTCTTGCTGAATTCTCCTGGATCGTATCCCATTAAACCTCATTACTGTTCGCTGCTTCACGGTTTAAGACCAACAACACTGCAAATAGAATCACCTGTAAGTTAAGTAACTAGTTTGTCCTTTCACATTTAGGTAGTTTAAATATGACTTAAAGAAATCCTGTCATATATAGATGATTACCATGAGAACTACATCCAGTATTTTCTCCTGTGTGTGATTCCTCCTGTTACAGGGGTGAAATGACTGTTAGAATATTAATATTACGTCTTTAATACTAATATAATCTTTAAAATAATGATTGCACCCTGAAATTGTGTTCTTGTCATCATCTGCAGGCCAAAAACAAAGCGCTGCGGTATTTGTACTATGTAGAACGATACAACGACCACAGCAGTAAGTCATTGTGTTTGCTTCACCTTCACACCTCCTTCATGTTCTTTTCAACCTGTCTGCACCTCCTCCTCTTCTTCTCCTTCATCCGTCCCTATTCTCGGTCTTTGACTGAGCTCTGAAGGGACCCACAGTTTAACTTCTTCATCTTTACATCTCCGTTTTATAAAAGAACCGTTTGTTTCACACGTGGATCATTACTGTTTGTTCGCTTCGTGTTGAACAGAGTTGTGCTCAAAAATCTGAGTCACATGACGTGAAAAAAAAAGATCTCATCTGTCTCCTCCCCTCTTTGACCAACGCCATCGCCTCTGATTGCCTTCTGGTCCTCAGACAGGCGACATACTGTTAGAAACACATGTGTTATCTCAGTAGGAATGCGTCCCACATTCTTTCCTGTTGTGAAACTCAATTTGGCTGCTGCTCCAGAGGAAGATTAATGGCCGTGAGTCATCGGTCGTCAACGGAGGCGAAAGTTAGCTGTTAGAGTTTGACCCGTTTGTCTGATAGGATGTATTTCCATCCAGTCGGTGCTCACAAGTGTTGATCTTTCTTGTTGTTGCTTGATGGAGTTCTGCACAACAGAATTCCATCAAGAGGAGGACACCTTCTGGATCAACATGGTTTATATTATATACACTGCTCACTTCCCACCACTACCACCACCACCACCACCTCGATGAACATCCAGTGAGTGTCTTTTCTTCTTTTTTCTACAGTTTATCATGATATAGTATCCAAGTTCAAGAAGACAACGCTCCACATGAAGAAACAACACGATGGTGCGTTCCAACTTGGATGAAATCCAAGCAAATATAAAATAAATGAGTAAATATTCCTCAGTGTTTATTTATTTGTCTTTTGATTTAAAGACAAATAACCTGCAGAGCGTCGACTAATGCCTGTAGTTCTCATAAGTTAGAAAAAAATAAAATGGAAGTTTTTTTCCAGTAAACATTTATTAGGACCGCTTGTTCTCTTCACCCTGTCTTCAGGTTACGGTCTTCACTGCCATCGGGCAATCATCACACTGTGCAAGCTGATTGGCATCAAGAACATGTACTGCAAAGTGGAAGGCTCTACCAATATCCTCAACATCACCAAGGCCCTCTTTAAGGGATTGACCAATCAGGTGAGGGGCGACGTCAGGCTACTAGGCGGGATCTTTGTTTAAATCTCATCCTCACCTCCTGTTTTCCCTCCAATCCGCAGGAAACCCACCAAACGCTGGCCGACAAGAAGCGTCTCCACGTGGTGGAGTTCCAGCCACAGAGAGACCCGCTGCCCATCGTGGTGGCGAGCCCCACAGACGAGACGCGGCTCGACCCGGAGCCAGAAGACCAGATACCAAACAACCGTCTGGACTGGAGGGACATCAAAGCGGCACAGGGATTCAAACGGTCCGTGTGGGCGAATGTCAAACGCTCCGTCTACTAGTGCGAGAGGAGGGAGGCGGGCGGATTGATGACGGAACACGAGACGGATGATTGGACTGTATGGGCCAGCAGCGCCAGAATGGACCCAGACCCGTAGCTTTGAGAAGAGAACCTTAAGGCGTGTTGAAATAAGACACAATAAACAGAGGAAGACAGTCGTGTTGTGACCTTTGTTAAAACAGAATGAGCTTTCCCACATCCTGTATAGATCTCAAACTCATTAATGTAATGTAATGTGTTTATACTCATGAAATAAAGTCAAAAAATTTACCTCTTAAGCTTTAAGTCATATCTGTAAACCGATCTGAACTCCAGAAGGCTCGGGTTTTCATCCCAGAGAGGCTACAGACTAAAGATAATTCAACTGTAATTCATCTGCATCAAAGTCCTTCCCTTCACACCTCAGATTCTTTCATTGAAAAACTGATGTGAAAATGACTTGCTCCAGGTGAGGCTTGAACTCACAACCTCGGCATTGCCTCACAGCTACTGTCTTATAAGTACCGCGCGCTAACCGATTGCGCCACTGGAGCTTGTTGTTGTGCTTCATGTATAAATTGGATTTCTTTAGAATTGGGATCTTTATCGTAAGAAATAAATCTTCCAGGACATTCATCCTGTAGCTCTGCAGCTCGACACCTTCATTTATGTCTTTTTCTAAATACTGACCCACTTTTTACAGGCATGTTTAGCAGCTGGTCGCTCAGAAATTATAAAAAATATAAAAAAATTTATTTCAAAATGAAACAAGAACCACAGGACAAATCTGTTTATTACAGGATTGTGTTATGAATGGGTGTCCAGATTGAATAATAGGACAATATGTTAATGACCAACAGGTGGCGCTTTACAGGGAGAAAGTGACGCCAAGTCACTTTCTAAAAACTCAAGAACACACCTTTGACAGTATTGTGTTTTAAAATAACAATAATACAGCAATAAACGATTTGTTTCTAGTGATATCGTTTAATTACGAAGTAATGTATGGGCCCCTTGGGTTGTATAATTTTTTAACAAAAAGTTTTATAGTGAAAGTATATAAAAGCAAAAAAAAAGTAATAAATCAATGTTTCAGAGAAGCAAAAGTAAAACAAGGACTCCATCCATGTTACATTGATGTATTGTTTTAATCTTAAAAATATTTTTAAAAATGGCAAAAATACATTTCATCTTGAGACCTTAAACCTAAAACTTATACATCACTATTGTTCCTCTGTTTGGTGAATCTTATGGTTTACATCGGGTCGACTTCAGCCTGAGGGAACTGGTTTTCATTGATTCAAAAACATGCAGGATAAAACCACATTTTCAGTGCTAAAGCTAAGCTAACATGGCTGCAGCTTTGTTTGTGAGGGATGTTCTCATCTCCTGCTAGAGCAAATAAATTACAGTCAGCCCTTTGACCCAAATGCAGAGCTGTGTTTTTAATTCAGGAAGCTGCGTTCAAGTGACCTGGTTATAAATTAATTCGTTATCCATCATCATGCACCAAACTTCCATCAGCTCCAAGTCGAAGCTGATTATCATGTCTTTATTAAATCATCAGGATATAACTCACCACTGATTACACCAACATTACAATACATTAAACGTTATCATTTATATTGTTTATAATTCTTTCATCATTCTTTAAGTAAAAATGCAGTAAAAAATATGTTTTAAAGGTTCAACTTCTAGGTAGTCAGTGGTCTTTTTTTTTTAACCTTTTGTAATGATGTTTATGCCAAAGTCCATAATTCTATAAAAAGAAACGAACAATGGTAAAAAAAAAATTTTAAAAAGTGAGAAAACTTGAGCCCATGTGTAACAAAATGACAGGATTCATAAGATTGTGTTACGTTCAGGGTAAAATTCTTCATTGGCTTTAATCGTGTTGATCAGATTTTATGATGCCTCCTCATATAATCCCCAATTTGATGAAGATTATAATCTGTGTTTGAATCTAAACAGACGGATGTCGCTCGAAGGTAAATCCACACACACATCCAGACACATAGCCACGGAGGGTTGACGGTGATGTTTTTCGGCGTGAGGCTTTATTCCTTAGAAGTTTTTCCATCGGAAGGATGAGAGGATGGTGTGGATGAAGTAGAGGAGGGTGGCTATGAAACAAAACACCTGGAAACACAAAGGAATAAAGACTGAAAAACTGGGAATTTATACATTCTATCTCAAAAAGATTCTTTTACCGCCTTTTTCAAACCACTCAGTTCTAATGAGTTCACTGTATGTAGTGTACTCATGAAACACATCTGGACTTGCTAGATTCAGGTGCAGATTAAAGATATAAATTATAGCTTGTTAATTGTTGATCTTAAGCTTTACTGGTGAATATATTTTATACAACAGAGCCCAGGCTTGTTCACTATTGTTTTTCTAAGCTAAACTTAGCTGTTTGCTATGCTGTAGCTGTACATCCATGACAGGTAATTTTGACGCAAATATGTTTTTGAGACAAAAAAAAAGTAAAAAAGCTCCACAAATATAAAGACCTCAACCTTAACATTATCACTAACCACAACCGCTATAAAAGTATATAAAGATCCTGCATAAATGCAGTAAAACAGATGCTTTTATTTGAGATTTTTGGTATCAGTTCTCACCACAGCTGCAATGTCAATCTGGTAGCTTTTGAATGGGCCAGAAAATTTCTTTAAGAAGGTGATGTAAGCCAGGTCTACCCCCGCACTGAGGTAGAAGAATGCTGCCAGGCCATGGTAAGCAAAGTCCTGCACACATGGGATAGATCACATTAGAACTCTCATTTGATTCCCAGTCCAACTCGTTCATTCCAGTCGTTCTCTCATTCCCATCGGCGTGTTCATGTCTTACAGCGGCGGCCCAGCCGGAGCTGCTCTTATGACCTCCGGCCGCGAAGATGATCATCCAGAGGAAGGTCACGACGAAGCAGAAGACGGAGACGAACATCACCCAGCCCAGTGGGTTGGGCGGATCCACGTGGGTCGACGCCACCAGGATCCACACCAAGCCGCCAAACACCTGGGATGGATGGAGGGAAGTTAAATGGATGGGAAGATGGCAAAATGGTGACTACAGGTAGGGTATTCGTTTGTCTGGGTGTGAAGTGTCATGGCAGGAAGCTAACCTGAATGCTAACATCATTCCAATAGATCCATATGTGAGTATATACTATTATTTTCACTCCAACATAATGCTTCACTAGAGTTAAAATATTAATTTGCTAGTCTTTGTCTTCAGCTTATTTCTCTTTTTCTTTACCATATTTAGCCCATAAACTTCCCCTCATCCAGCTGACATCTGTTCTGTGGTTCTGTGTTCCTCCATGTGTCTTTTATTATATATCATCTTCTGGATGAGTTGTTTATTTCATTGAAGGGTTGTTTTTGAGATCATTTTGTTTTTCTTTTCCTGAAGGACATTAAAGGTATTCCATGTATTTAACATTGCAAATCATCGGGTGAATGTGTCTCAAAATCCCATATGTTCCATCAATATACTACTTGATCAATAAAATCAATTACATGGACCATAAATGTAAAAAAAAAAAAAAAATCAGCAGTAGGGAAAAAGTTTGATTTCTGTATTGCCTGTGCACCGAATATACTAAATGAACATTTTCGTGATTTAACTAAAAAAAAAAAAGTAGAAATTCCTGTCCAGGTTTTCTGTCAACAGTCGTCTTAATGTTCATGCTAATGTCTTCATGTTTTGACTTGGACGACCTTTGATAGGTCACCTGTTTCATTTCTCAAACACAGGTTCACGCCCATCTCCACGGCGACACACGGATCAGATGTCTAAGGCTAAAAAACAAACCAACATCTTTTCCTTAGATCAGTGCTTCCATCTTTGTAAACGGGCTCAATCAAGTGGAAACGTCTTAATTCTCAGAACCACTGAAGGACCAGGCAGCAGCCTGAGGGTTTGGACAAAATCCAAAAACTGGAGCAGCTAACGACACATCAATAGAATCAGAAGCTACATCTTTTTCAGTGTTGCTTAAACAAACATTGCTATTTACTTTGTGAGCGTCTGAGCGCAGGATGGGTGGTGTTTAGTTTGCCAGGTTTCTTCAGATAAGACTCTTAATCGCATCCATGTCACTCCAGTTCCGTGGAATTCTCTTGCTGTGTCACACCGCGCCTGGCGGAGTTACAAAAAGTGAAATTGTGTGATAATCGGCAGCTTTGGTTTGTGTGGTTTTAAATGCGACAGAATCAACAGAGGAGAACCTGATGGATCTGTTATCACGAAAACCAGTCAAGACTCTCCCTCCTCCTGGAAATAACCACAATTCATGCTATTTAAGCAAACATATGGGGTCACCAAGAGAAATTATTGAATGTTTTACTTCTTCCCATGTCTTATCAATCCAACTCCATGTGTTAATTCTATTTGCTTAGACATTTAGATTTATTCACAAGTGTGAGCTCCGGGTTGATGCGATAAAGAAAAGGCGTCACCCTCTCTGAAGGCCTCATTAAACTCGTATTTGATCTATAAATTTTTTTTTACTGCCTATAAAAAATATACAGTCACACGATGACAGGAAGTAAAAAGGCAAAGATTTTGAGGAGGAGTGGAAATAAGATGCTGAAAGAGGAGATGAGGTTTAATGATGGAATTACATTAACGCTCAGCTTTCGACCTGCAAGTCAAAACAAAGACGAATCAGGAAGAGAGAACGCCCTGATTGGTCGATATAAGTTAGCCTCCGCTCTGTGATAAAAAAAATATGATCATAAATCAAATCACTGTCTTTCCTTTTTACTCAAGTCTGATGGTACAACTGTAGAAAATTCCTCCCCACCTGTTCTGTTCAGAAAGGATTGAACGGATTATCATTGGTTGTTTAAGCTGTGGTCATTTCTAGGCTTTAAAAACAGGCAGGAAATCCCACATTTAAATTCAGGTGAATTTTAATGTGGAAGTTTCTACTCATTTTGGTTAACAAATTTTACAAGTGTTTTCTAACTCTCTTTTTCCTGCTGCCTAGGAAAACAGTGTATCCAACCCATCCCTAGATAAACTCAAGCTAAACTAAACAATCTAAAACACATGAAATGAAACACCTCCTCCTGCTCAGGTGCTTCTCCAACGGTCATATGAGCAGTTTCTATCTTTTGTCATCATCCGGTCAGAGGAAGACTTGGCCGCATTCTTTCTTAGATTAGTGGCACACGGATACAATATGAATGAAATATGAGCTGTGAAAAGATTCCAGGGTTCCTCTTGTGCAGGGAATATGTTTCATCTGCTCCTGTTTTCCCAAAAATGTTTTGTTTTATTCCGTTGCAAGTCAGATTTCAACTAAAGATCATATTTAGCAGATATTTAGGAGAAGATTAAAACACATGATGACATTGCAGGAGCCATCATCTTGCCTTAAAGTTGCAGGAAAATATATTTAAAAAAAAAAAAAAGAATAACAAAAATGAATTTTAATTTCGTTTCAAGGCCATGGACAAAATTGTGACTGAAGGAATGATCACACCTATTATGCAGTTTGAGAAACGGATCCAAAAATGGAAATAATGCCTTCATAACAGCCTTCAAGGTCAGCGGCTCTGTCCCTGGTCAGGCGTGCACTCACCAGCTCAGGCAGGTAAAATATATCCGGCGCTGTGGTGCATATCCCCAGTCCGCTGGGCAGGCTCCCCATAGGCTGAGCAGTGGTAGCAGCCATCTCTGCCTGATCCTTCTCCCTGTGCCGAGTCAACGGAGAGCGACCTCACCTCTGCTACGAACTGACAAAGCAGCAGCAGGTGTTACCCACTTTATAGGGAAGGTAAGTTAGCAGACAAACCCGTTCTGCTATTATGGGCAAAAGATCCCTTCCCACAAACAGCTCCTTGCACCACCCTTCACGTCCATCAGCTCCAGTGTTTGACGTGCACTACTGACCTGTGAAGGCATTTTCAAACAACCTAAGCAGGTATTTAGTGCCCTGCAGCCATGGTTAGTTCCAGGCAGCCGAAATATCTACGAGAAAATACACTTCATGTAGTTTGGGTTATTATGACTCTTAGGTTCCTGTATTCAGATGAAACACACACTATAATTCTTTATAGAATAAGCAGCTGGATTAAAAATCATGTTTTGGTCCTCTTTTTTTCTGTTGTGCTTATTGTTAGGTGACTTTGAGAGATGCAACTTTAGTATTTTGAATTTTGTCTGTTCCTCTGGTAGTCTATCTGTATATGAGATGTGCAGAAAAAGTTATGAGTAGGAATAAAGTTGCAGATGGATGTTTTTCTTTGGGTAAATGATGAATATTTTGCAACAATTGGGATTTAAGACTAATTAAACTCAAATCCTATTTATGGATTTGTGTACTTTTGAAATTATTCGAATTACAAACAGATTGTATTTAAGAACAACAATTTAAATTAAAAAAAAAAAATTTATATACTAGTTTGATCCCCGAAGGGAAGTTAAGAAAGCATACTGTAGTTACTAGTTCAAACGCATGCATACATACATTAGTGAGTACAGGCCCCTGTAGCACACACACACATAAATGGGGGCCTGTAGGCATGCAAGGGAGGTAGAGTGGCAGACAGCTCCTTCTTGGCGCGCCTCAAATGAACAATTTGTAAAGGAGGGGACGGCACCTTGCTCAAGGGCGCCTCTGCAGTGCTCCGGAGGTGAGCTGACACCTCCCACTGTCAGCTCACCTCTGAGTGAGCTGTTATTCTTCTTTGCCATCAGATCATTCACATCATGACATGAATGTAACAGGACACAAAATCCTATGAAGTTTGTGGGATATTAAAAGACCAGAGAGAAACATCGTTTGCAAGTCCAATTCATTTATTTCCCATCATAGATTCAACAAATACTTGTGAATTAAAATCATCAAACTATTTTTCCCTTTTATTCGAACTTCTCAATGCAATACAAACCATAATTCATGTGGAAACATCCATAACTTACGTCAAACCAAGCCTTTCAAAATAAATGAAAATAAATTCTATATCTGTTTGATAAAAGGTTGTGGAGAAATTTGCTGTAAAATATTTATCACTTTCATATAGGAACGTTTTTCTCTCCACCAAACTGTGATGTAAATGCTAATGAACTCCTATTTTATTGAGCAGCTCGTCTGCGCTAGTTAGCTCGCTTCCTTATCCAGATATGACATTTCCCTTTTAAAATCTATTTTACAGCAGAGGTGGATTCCGTTGCATAGTGGTCACAACCTCAATAAAATAATATTTTAAAGCTGGTTACCATGGATACTTCTCAGAAATTTATATCAGAAAGACCTTCAAATCAGTCCCCCGAAAAAGCTACAGTTTGTAGTCCACATTTTTTAGTTAAAAAAAAAAACATTACTAGGAAAAGTTCTACATTTATTAAATATATCTAAATGTGAGCTATGCTCCTATATAATTAATCATATATGTGGTTTAATTGGTTATTTACATGCATCAACATACATTAAAGCTCTGGGATCATAGTTCACTCTGGCATGAACCTTAATCCTAACCATAAGCATTTTATACCAGATCTTTGGCCTCCTTCACTTTAACATACTGTAGGGTTTGGGTTCATACCATTGTGACCTCAGACCAAAGAGGGTCAAAGGTTGTTCCTCACCAAGAACGACAGCTGTAAAAGGTGGACATCAAGTCAGTGCAAAGAACCAAAGACATGACAGAAAATCCTCCTTCACTAACCATTGAGAGTGCAAATTATTTTCCTTACTTGACTCCCAACTGTCTAGAGAAGGTGATTATGACACGGTTTAGACAGGGTTTACATTTCATTGGGTGAACCAACAGTTGGACGCAGTACTGTTGTGATCCTTGGTCAAGAACAAGTTTGGAGAGTGACCAAAAAGAAACAGTTGAGAAATGCTTTCTGTCTTCTTTCTTTAAAATGCTGTGACTGGAGCGAGTGGTTGAGACGATCTAAAATATATTACAAAATTACATTCTCCAACACAAATAAACCAACTTCTGCTAACCTTGATGGAATTAAGGGACATGGATCAAACAAGATGTTAAAATGTTTGCATGGCTTCGGAACGAAAGGCAGAGGATTTCCTGGATAGTTGGGCCTCAACACAGGTATGAGCTTTAATGGATGTCGTTCTTGGTTTGGACGACCCTCAACTTCCTTCACTTAACTTTTGGACTCTGACCAAACAATTTTTGATTAGAACAAGTGAAATAGCAAGAGCAAGAAACACGTATCAATAACCTGCATTTTTTCCAACTCACTCGTTCGTTTAGTTTTATTTACATTCGGATTAAAAGAAAGTCACTTTTGTTGATGTGAGAAGCGAGAGAAATTTTAAAAAAAAAAAAGGAAAGACGTCCAGTCCAATGACGAGTCAGCTGGTGATGCGGTTCCTTCATTTGTCAATCTTGTTCTTGGTTTGTGGTTCTGTGGCTTGTCATTTAGGACTTTTTCCATCGAATGGCGGAAAAGATGGCGTGTAGGAAGTACAGAAGGGTGGCCACATAGGACATCACCTGAAAACACACACAGACAGATGACATTTGAATGAGGCGTCACAAATCCTGGATATCTCATGTGTCAGACATTGATTTGAGACAAAGGGATGACATTTTTGATTTTGACTACACATTATTTAAAAAGTTGGGACTTTCAAAACATGCTAACTATAAATGGTGACCGGTGGAGAAATATGCACACAAGTTTTGTTCCAAGCGATTCTACGATTCACTAGAAAAGAATATTACAAGAAATTACCGATTTGTTTGTGAACGTGAAGATTCGACTTACCACTGCAGCAATGTCCAGGCGGTAGATTTTGAGAAATTCACTAGATATCGTGCTACTGTTCCCAAGCAAAATGGTGATGTATGCCAGATCCACCGCGGCGCTAAGGTAGAAAACTGACGCCACAAAATGAAAACCAGCATCCTGCAGCAGGGACAGTAGGGGAAGGGAGAGAAAAATGTAAAACAGAAAAATGTAAAAGGTGAGGATTGAAATATCTATCCATGCACGATTAATATGTTGATCAACGCAACCAAACAGGAAGTGACATCTAACCAATGCAGGCCAGAAGCCGCCCTGATTTGCTCCGCAGATGAAGATGAAAAACCAGAGCGTCGTCCCAATGAAGCAGAAGACAGACACGAACATCACCCAGCCCAGAGGGTTGGGAAAGAAGACACGGGTGGACGCCACCAGGATCCACACCAACCCTCCGAAGACCTGTTACAAAGAGGAGAGAGATGGGGGGGAGAGGTGAGGTACAACTTTGAGACCAATGGAATGGAAACATGGTTTGTTAGAAAGCGTACGTAAATGGATGCTGTTGTTATGGTAACTAGACACTCCTTTCTGTCAGTGTTTAACAAACCACAAACAATGGGATTTACAGTCTGAAGTCTAAATCGGTCCTAAGATGTGAAAACAGGTAATGTTCTTGGGCTGAACAGATAATCAATGCTTGCTATAAATTGATACATTAACACCACAAAGGACCCCATTAACATAATTTTATTGTAGTCGATGGATTATTATCGGAAAAAATAGAGATTACATGCCTTAAATGTCAAGACAGGAAGAGCTGCAGTAAAAAAAAAAAGACAACTTATTCTGGGCCAAAGGAGAAACCTTCAAAACCATACACACACGCACACACACACACATACACATATAATGGTGTCACTCACTTTCTTTCACTCTCCTCCTTTGACAAACATTCTGTATGAGAGTCTGTGGCGTGTAGAAAGAACGTGACCCTCCAGCATTCAGTCCTTGATAAGAGGCACATTTAAATTCTTTATTATAGATATGTGTACCCGCAATAAGCTCAGGATGTTGCCCAATAAGACATTCTCTTTACGCAGCAGAAGATATTGTAATAGGTCCCACCAATGAAAGTCCAGGTGAAGAAACTCGACATAATGCTGAATGAATTTCATTTTGCTGCTAGGACACCATGCAGAGAGACTTTCTGGTCAGAAACTTTACTTGGGTTAAGTTTAGGCAGAAAAGTGACTCATTTAGGCCAAAACATGAGCAATGTCTATTTGTACTTGGCTTGTACGGTATGCTAAAATTTGTGAAGTCGCACTGACATTCTGATGCAGATGGGTTTACACGGGAAGTGGTTTTAGAGTTAAAGTCTTTGGATTCAGACAGAAGCCATACGATTCTGGGTTAATCGCCAGCAGGATTTTTAGACAAAAAAAATACAAAACTTTTTTAGCTTTTCTTATTTGGAATTAGTGGATGAATTAGACTGAAGGCAATTACATGACTGTTTTCTGGTCCAAATAACAAAATAAGATGTTGATATTTTGAGTAAATGCAATCCATAGATATGTTAAATTTGTATATTTCATTTGCAAAAGAATAATCCAATAATTCATACATATATTTATATATTAAATGAAGCTGCGGTGTCAGGGAGGTCAGCTAAGAGTGGATAGAAAGGGGTGGGGGGGGGTGAAGGCAGGGATATGGGGATACTTTGTATCTATCACAGTGTATTTATCTATCCATCCATCTATCCATCCATCCATGGCAATTATTAAAGATTATTCCAAATAAGAACTTGTCTTTTGAAAGTTTTATTACAAGGTGGTGCAGTGGGTAGCGCAGTCGCCGCACAGCAAGGTCCGGGTTCGAGTCCCGCTCTCTGCGGAGTTCGCATGTTCTCCCCGTATCTGCGTGGGTTTTTCTCCGGGTTCTCTGGCTTCCTCCCACCTCCAAAAACATGCGCTTCAGGTTATCTATCTATCTATATGAAATGAAATTGGAATTTTGAGAAACGAAGAACTGAAACATGGACGACTAGGATTCTCAGACACGCACAATGCTAATGGCTGCTGTTTGCTGTCATGCATGGTTTCATGTCCAACAATCAGCGTCTATATCCAGGTTCACTCAAGCAGGTGTGGGTGAGTTGCTTTCTAATCTAGCTGCTAGATCTTTTTCCCAGTCTAACCACCAAGGAAAGAATGTGCCACGCCCTGAGTCGGTCAAATGTTTCCTAACACTAACACATGTAACTCCATGAATTCCATGAGTTTAATCTCAAATGTTCCCTTTAAAAAGCTTTTGACATGAGGGAATTTTCTTCCTCTCTCTCTCTCTCTCTCTCTCTCTCTCTCTCTCTCTCTCTCTCTCTCTCTCTGTCTCTGTCTCTCTCTCTCTATATCTCTCTCTCATTCCCTCTTTCGCTATTAAAATACCGTTGACTTTTGTCCCAACACTTTTGTCCGTATGGCAGCTTTTCATGCACCATCATCCAAGAGAAAAATGCCTCTTTTGCTTTGAAACACTTTATTTTACCCTTGAACTGTGTGAAAAAATGTACTCAATTGAAAATTGAAAATACACCTGAATTTAAAATCCTTCGATCTAAAACATTTTATTTCGCCATTTTTAATTATGTTTTCCATTATATTTCGAGAAGAAGAAAAAAATGCTTTCACTGTAATAATTTCATTAGACTATTCACAAAGCATGCTGATGTTGTATTTAAGTGACAGATTTGGTCCTTTTCGTTTAGAAAACACAACTTTGCTTTTACAGAGGTAAAATCATAAGCCTGTAAAAGTTTCTCATATTGTCTGTGATTTTACAAGACTAATTATTTCATCATTGGTCAAATATCTGCCTGTACTCACACCATGTTGACAAAGTGAGTTATAGCGGTGGGAAAAGCACCTGAGGCAACATTTCAGTCGTCCATTACTGCGAAAAGCCTCGGTTACCTCAGATTGATATTATATTTGCTGATACATGTAGTGGTATCAGCAAATATTGCATAAATCTTATCTTTGGTTCTACATATCAGACTTATCTACTTCCATACCAGAGTAACATTATACATTCATATTCATTCCGTTCCAGGTCAAAGGGAATCGGCCTATAGCCCAATAGCATTCCGCTGAAATTCTTAATAATTTTTTTAAAAATTTGGTTTCAAAGTGTTTGTTCCCAATTGAGAGGATGGCAACTTTACTAAGATTCACTTAAATTACCTGAAACGTGAGTGATAGCTTATCAAAGCTTATACATTAAAATTTCTAAAACCAATCCAAAATGAGTGCAAAACCATCCTCAGGCGCCTAAAAGTGTGTTTCTTCTGGCTGAGCAACGCGGAAAAAAGTGCAAAAACATTCACGGAGCCATTATATTCTGCTTTATTTTCTTAGCCATATGTTTTTTTATTCAAACTTCCTTTGTCCTGCCATTTTTAGTTGCCATCGGAATTCATGTTTTTATTTAACACAACTGCAGCTACTTCCTGAATTTTTTTGTACCCAACCTGTCATGATCATGAGCTCAGATTTTTTGTAAATGTTTAAACATGCAGTGTGTGTGTTTGTGTTGGTGTGCATTCGTGTGTGTGTGGTGTGGTTTTGTTCTTTCTGTGTAGTCAAGTGCTCTCATAAAGTACAGCTCCTACCTACTTTGAATCCACTGACAACACAAAAATCTATCAAACACCTGACATATGTTTTCCATGTCATTGCAATATCCTCTTTATTCAGTTTCATTTCTTAAAAACAACACCGGTCGGGGATCCACGCAAGTTGCCAAGCCATCTTTTCTCTTCTCACAACTGTAAATGTTAAGCTTCACCACGCCAAGTCAGCAACACCTGAGCATCAGATCATATATAACACGGGTCCAGCAGCATGAAAAAAGCCCCAACTCAGCACGTAAACCAGTGAGCTGATGACTGGTTGAGAATTACACCCCCCGTCTTCCATTGTCACTTTTCATTTGTGTCACACAGGTGTAATCTTCACCTCCTTGTCGAGAAAACACAAGGCTCCTTTTGTATTCACATGTTGTATCTGCTCCCCAACGGTTTAAACAGATGCAGTCCCACTTCTCTCCAACATTTTGCTACACAAACATAACCAAGGTAATGTGTTCCTATTGCCATGGAAAAGCTTTTGCCCTATGGGAAGCTTAAACTGAAGTGGTTGCCAAGTATTCTGAGTAACAGAACCTGTAATTCTTCATGAGTAATTATTAGCGGAATGGTAAACAGGAGCTATTCTAATATCCAGGGATCTAACCTCTTCATCAAAGCATGTTGGCGTCTTATCCTGGTATCTCGTTGGACCAAACCAAACATTGCGACTACTCCTCTGTTTATGGTTGGCCACTCAGGCCTTGCGGGGACTTCGCTGATCAAACACCAACGACCAACAGGAAAATAAAAGAGCTGTTTGCATCCAAAGGAGAGACTCGCCCAGGTGGGTCGGTGTTGAGGAAGAAACATGGAAACACGATGACAATCTAAAACGATTCTGACCCCACTAGAGTTTCACCACTGATAGATATTAGAGACAAAAGAATGTGGGTACATATAGAACAAAAGCATACATTAAAACCTAGAGTGAAAAAAAAATGACAGCAGGAAATTCTGGGAATAACTAAATGCCATTTAAATTATGAAAAACTTACAAACTCTGGAAGGAAGAACACGTCAGGAATTGAGGTGAAGATCCTGCAGCCTGTGGGCAGAACATCTAATGAAGTGGTGGATGCCATAGTCCAAAAACACTGTGTGCGTTTGTGTGTTTGTGGCTGATAAAGAGAGAAGGATTCCCTCTAGAATGAGATATCTAAGCTTCTTTAATCAGCCTTATAAAGTCTCTCATCCACTCCCTCCTCGCTCCTCCTGAACCTCCCTCTGTGTCTCCTGCACTCCACCTACCCATCCATTTGTCAGCTTGTAGATACCAGTTTGACAGGTGCCTTTTGGCTTTGTTTGTGCAGCACGGTGATGTTACTGGACTTGTTTTTATTAAAAAAAGCTATGACTTGTGCGTCAATTTAACGCACCTTTCATGTGGAATGTAGACGGAGTTGGAGGCAAACAGCGTTTTTTATACCTTTATTATCACAACAGTTTTTATGGGTTTTTATTTGATAGCAATCTGCATTTAGGTCCTTGAGATTTATAGAATTGCAAACAAGTTGTTTTTTTCCCCATCAAAACTCATAAAATTCCTTATTATTACATCTCAGCTATAACATATAACTACTACTAGACAAACTACTCAGACTTTAGTATTTACATTGCCTTTTTACCTATGAAAGCTGAATGTATAGCCCTTTTCTTTTCCTCTGTGAGCCATTAGAACAATGTTGTTTTTTTTTCTTTCAGACATAAAGGAGTGCTACAGCTAAAAAGCCGGCGATAACATGTATTCTTCATGAACTAATGTTCTCAAACAGAGACAAGCATAATGTTAGACTTTCTATTTGCTCTCCTTGTTTACTCATTTATGCTGACATCAATGACAGACATGCAAGTCCCTTTTTAACACATTTGGTCCCCAAGCAACCAAATTTCTTTTTATTTGCAGTGACGTCTGATAGAAAATTGATCTAGCAAAGAAACCTGAGGAACTTTCATGTTAGCAGAACCTTGACTTATGGAATAATCAAGCCAAGTAATATACTGTATGTAGACTGAATTCCACTGTTTGCGTACGTTTGTATGGAAATACAATCCTCTGAATTTCTATTTGAATTAAAGGCGTAAATAAGTGGAGAGGTGCGATGAGGATGAGAAGGGAAGAAATGAGCGAAGGTCAGGTCAACCAGAAACGACTAAAAGAGATTAAATGTATGAGAAAGAACAACAGCAGAGTTATAAAGAGCAAACTGAGAGAGGAAAAGAGGCTGGGAGTGTCTATGACTGAATTAATCACCTGAGACTGTAGTGTTCCACCTGACACACAGGAAAATGAGACTCAGACAAGAAATAATAAACGGACTCCAATAAAACTTCAGATGTTAATTGTTTCACTTCAGAGTTAAACAGATGTAATGTGTTAATGGGCTCCAATAAACTCTATCTGAGTGTTCTGTTGGCGTGTTCGAAGCCACGCAGGCTCTCTTTCTAGTCTATGCGTTAAAGTAAGCTCACAGAATCTCTCTCCAATGCTAGCTTTGTATGCACCAAACATAAGAGTGATATGTCTCATCTAAGCCTTATTTATAAGAGAATAATAAAGTGATTAATTGTCAAACTCCCATGTAGCAGATTGTGTTTTTGTGTTTTGACTGTTGTCCAATCAAACTGTCAAACACAGCTGACGGTTTCTAGGCAAAGGGATTTAGACTCACTTCACAATAACAAAACCTATTGTGTAGGACCAGTTCATAAAATGTTGAATGCATACGTTTGTATTTTTTCTTTTAAAGTATCATGTTTCATCCCTTCCATGTAGACAGGGCTGAGATGTCCTTTTCTCCTCCTGTGAGTGTGATTTGGTTTTCTGTGGTTTTTAAGCCATAATGCTAATTATACAAATCAAGTCAGCATGGACTGTGAAACAGAACTTCAAACTGGTAATACTGGTTTACACGCACTGCAGTTAACCACTGAATGTACTTTGATACCTCTTATGGCAATATCTTTAGACATTTGATTGAGTCATTCATTCATTTTCACTACTTAAGCAAGAGGTGCCATGAAATGTGTGTATAATATGAGTGTTAAAAGATGTCTATGTAGTTTCTCGTTCACTCATTCATTGGATAGCTGTTTAAGAGATACTAGCATTTAATTGCTGTCCAGTGAGTCATCGGAACACCTTTCATGTCTCCACAATGAGGTTTGTCTTTTTTCAGGAAGAGAAAACTTCTTTGTTCTGGATATTCTGACACACCCTGAGTCAATTTATGGATTTGTTAGGGTCAGTGAAGTGTGTTTAAAGACCCTGATCTCCTGCTCCAGTGCTAAAGGTCAGTGACACCAGTAAGTCTAAGTGGAGGGTTGGTCCCTCTGATACTTTGATAGAGAGATTTCCACAACCTCCACTTCATTATCTCCGTGGATGTAGGGTTTAACAAACTGGTTCCCATCACTTTGAATTCTTTTTCTCTTTCATTTTGAGCGACGTCATCTCCTCCATGAATGCAATGGCCACACCATTATCCTAGAAACCATGACCTTTTCAACGTACTGCAGTTTGGTTTTTAGATTAAGGTCTCCTCCTAAACTGCCCGGTCCAAATAATAAAGACTAAACATCCCCAAGAGTCTTGAAAATATAAAAAGTACACAAATAAATTGATGCTTCAATCCTCCAAAAGTGTTTTTTTTGTTGTTGTTGATATTAAAACATTTCAAATGTGTAAATGTACATTACAGGAGTTTGTTGACATACGAGTTTTTTGAGATACAAGCCGTCACTCGGTCCATATTTCTGTTCAACATACGAGTGAAAATCCGAGTCAGGAGTGGTGCTTCGGGACACCATCGGTAGTTAACGGGTGGATACATCAGATAAGACGTCATCTCCTTCTTTAACGTAGCTTGTATGTTCTCATGACTTTTGCTTCTTTTCATACTTTATCATCGTTTATGTAACATATATAATTAATTATGCACAGGAAAAGTATGCATTGTCCATTGGTAGACAAAAAATTGTGTTTTTTATCTTTTAGGGGGATTGAGGCTTATTTTAAATTGGGAAAATTTGTTTGTGTCATGAGTAGTCTGACTTAAGCTTCTTGCTATGCCGCCAAATAACCGAAGAATTTATTAGTTAGCTTTAAACCCTAATGTTTTAGCAAAGAACACTTTATGTGCAAGTCAAGCAACACAGTGCAAAACTATCATCCAGTCTCAGGCGCATTAGCCCCCACCTGATGAATGCCAGGCAGAGCTACACCCTCGTCGAACATCTTATTTGAAGGTGTGTGAATACGTCACATGGTTATAATGATGGCGCCTTGGCAAATGCTGTCAGGTATTTTAAGTCAATGCGATGCTGATCCGTTTATTTTTACAGGGTGACATTAACAAAGACAACATAACCTGTAATGATCATTGATAATTATCAGCATTTGATGTCACAAACATTATTTAGGTCTCTGTTACAAAACAAGGTGATTATGCAACAGCATGACAGCCCAACCAGACAATGACAATTAAACTTTCATAATCTTGGTCATATCTTTATTATACTTTATTATTAAGTGTACTATTGCATTTTTACGTTGGGAAATGCTGTCAGGTGATTCCGTATTCACGTCCAATCATCAAAGTTGCATTAAAAGTGAAATAGTTCACAGAATGACACAAACAAAGGGCAACCAAAGTAAAGTAAATAAGTAAATATAAGCGTTTCTTTAGAATGAAAAAATCAGTGCACAAGTAGTAAGGAGCACATTTTCCTGCTGTGTACTTAATGGAAGCATTGAAATACGTACTTCACTGAGTCAAAGGCATCAGTGTATGTCATTGGCAAAGGCAAAGTTGAAGTTATGGAACTGTATTACGCAGAGGAGAGAATGTCCTAACCCTTAGATAAGGGCGCTTACGGGAAGCCCAGACTTTGGATTTGTCACTTTCACATTACAAGTCTTTTTGATCTGTTAATGTAAAACTACTGATAAGACAGAATTTAAATTAATATTATCTCACTCGGCCATAAAGAGAAGGTGTGTGCGCTTCTACTACCATTCATAAAAATACAGTCATAACTGCATCAGGCTGTAAACCTTGAAACCGACTGTTTCCTTTGTTTGAGGTATCTGAACTTCTTAAATTCTGTAGCAATGTTTTACGTATATTACAGAAAAATAGCAAACAAAAGGGACCTGAGATTTTCAAACCATACATCTAATGATGACGTCAAGGGAGAAGGCCATCATCTTCACGTATGATGAAATGTTAAACTTTCGTAGTCTTGTGTGACCCATCCAATCAACATATAGATGGAGACACCAGCAGTAGAAGCTGTGTCAGAGACACACCTTCAGCTACCTTCGTCCATTTTGGATCAGGTTACATGTCAAAACTCTCTTAATGCACACAAACACAGAAACAGACAATGCTTCTATGGAAACCACCGTTTGGCTGTATGAAGACGCCAGCTGTTTACCATCACATGAACTTTTATGGTGAGGTGAGCAGTTGAGGTGATGTTCAAACAAATAGCACTTCAATCCAGGAATCAGGTTCAAACCCTGCTGTTTGTTTGCACCGATGCATTCTTGGTAGCTCCAGGGGGTCTGGTCTGTGGCTAAAGTGGACGGCAAACATACCTCACCAATATCTGCACATTTTACCAAGTACCAATATTTACCTCAACCAACAAGGTGATGCTTTCTTTTGATCGTCTGTATGTTGTCGGTATGGTTTTGGCTTAGCGGTGTCAAACAAACAAGGTTTCTTTTTTAAATTGTACCTAGATTCAAGAATTTCCTATTATATTCTTTAAGGCCTTTTCAACCATTTCCATCTTATTTTTTCGATGGATTTTGATGAACTTCGGTTGAGGGACAGAGTGTGAAGCAAAGGAGTGCATACAGATACAGGAGGAGTTCTTTTGGCTGTGATATTCAGGATTTCTGAACTACTTCATAAATTTTCATTTACAGCGGGACATGTGCAAAAATTTTATCCATTAAATTCTGAAGCAGAAACATCCAGAAACATGGATCTGTTTTGGGGTTTTTTTAGTTGCTTGTTTGCGTGTTTAGCAGAACCCTGATCGCACCCATTTTGACAACTCTAATGTGAATTTATGTTTAATTAAACTAAAGTTTGCTGTTGGGTCTTGAAGGGGTATGACTTCTTGTAAATGCCTCCTAGCTGTATGTAAAAATTGAGCCGTCTATGTCTGGAGCATTTGCTTTCACATCAAACTGTGGATTCACTACTGAAGTATTCCCTACAACACAAAAACTTTAGCTTCTTGGATAATCTTTCCACCTCAAGACTCTGATATACCCTGGAAAGTCCCAATTTCTTGCTGAACTGGTTCTGGGCTCTTCCTGCCTCCAGATGTTTAACAAAAGCATTAAATAACTGTATACATTTATTTAAAACAAACAGTTCCCCTCACTCTCTCCCAGGTTATTTATTTAACTAATCGTGATCATGTTTATGAAGGATGTTCAGTGAGAACTGTAAGTCATTCATCAAAGAGATAAATGACTTTCTGGTCATTGATCTTTCTGGTTACTGCCGTTTAAAATCACTGTTCTTGTGGTCGTCATTTAGTTTCAGGTTTTTTTTTACTATTGGTAAGATAAGTCTGAAATTTTATAGACATAATGATTGATATACTGATTATCTGGTATGGATTACAGTATTTTCTGCACTATAGAGCGCACGGGACTATAAGACGCACCTTCAGTGCATGACCTATTTTAAAACTGCATATATAAGGCGCACCGGACTAAAAGCAGCATCTGATTACTGTATAAGGTGCACCTTCAATGAATGGCCCATGTTTCTCCTTATTATATCCATTCTGACCAATCAAATAGAAGCAAAACCAATCCATTTTTTGCTACGTTACGTTACTGTCATGTACCAGTAAATTTTCCTATTTCCTATCCTCTTTATTTTTAAACAGAATTTATGACCTGTTATTCTTCTTTTTCTTTTTAGTCTCTATACTGAGATTAAAAAGATTTTAAAAAACCAAATAACATTTGGGTTTGTTGAAGACAGAGTTCAACAAACCCACATGTTGGTATTTGTTGAACTCTATCTTCTGCTGCCACCAGAAACCCTGCAAGTTTCAGGTCCGTTTAAGATCCAATGACTGTCGCACTCTTTGCTACTGATTTAGAATGTGCTAGAAAGACACAAAGCTGTAGTTTCTGTTGGTGAGTTCATGGGAAATGTAAAACAGGTTTCACACAAAGCTTTAATCAACAGGCAACAAACAGTTGGGTTCCATGGTTCTGAGTCAACACAGTTCTGTGTCAAAGCGGTGGAGCTACTTCTGCTGAAAGTTGGTCTCCTTTTGTTTATAGCTGCATTTAGATATTACATTACCACTACCCTGATGGTTACGCTGTTTTTTTTTTCCATCTCTAAACAACGTTCTCAGGTCACTTCAGGCACCATTACCTTGGAAACGCTGCTGGAATGTGGAAATTCAGGATAGTCATTATTCGCCAGCTAATGCCAGAGACTGTAAACACTTAGAGAAGCAAAGTTCTGGACGTGAAACGTGGAGGCCTTTCATTAGGCGGTTGTGAGGCTGCATTCAGGAGTGTGTTCTTTTTATGAAGACAGAAGGGACGTTTTAGGATCAGTGTTATTTTTAAAAATCTAATATCTAACATCTAAAAGTCTTCCTGCCTGGTGAATTTGAAACTGTACACTTAGCATAGCGGAGCGTACAGACTGGAAAGAGTCTGCCTATCAGAACTACTCAATAAATGACACTTTTTTTTTTTTTTTGTTTAACCCTCATGAGAACTTTGAGTAAACAGGTGTGATCTGGAGCTACTCCTTGAATATCAGGGCGTGTTGTGGGTGTACAGACATTTTTAGCTCAGTTCTCTGCGCCTCAGTTACATTAAAAGCCATAAAGAAAAAATCTCATTAACACATGAGTCACGACCCCAGACTCATCAAAACACTTTCTAAGGCCTTTCTGAAATTTCATCTGAATATTTTTCCCATTAATCACCTGCTGCAATCAATTTTGAAAATCTCTCTGATGGTAGCGGCTTTGGATGTGCGGCTCCTTCGGACCAAGACTGACCATAGCTTTTTGAGCTTGCACTTTTATACCAGCCTATAAAAAGACAGCAGCAGCGCGCACACGCACACACATATGCAAGCACACACACACTCCTGCACACACCCAATGTTGAACTAATGGGTGGAGATGAATGCAGCAGTTCAGTAACCAGTCAGATCAGAGTTTGGAGTTTGGTACATGACTGGTTCTAGTATTACGGAAGTATGTTTGGGATCCGTAATGAGCATTCCTCGCTCAGCGCCACAAATTGAGTGTTTACTTTAGGATCAGCAGAATAAATTCATTGATTTCATCACAGAGGGACGATACCAACATCGCCCAGATTTGCCCGACCTTTTATTTTGGAACCACCTCATCAGCCATTATCACTGTCCAGCGCAATAACAATAGATGTCTTTGTATGAGTACCATATTTTGTCTGCTAGCATCGGGTTAGCGATTCTCCAAATTGAGGTCACTTTATTTTCTGTCACAATGCGGAGCAGAGATAGCGTTGGTGTTCAAGATGATGGGAGGTATAAAGAAAGTGACGACTGACTTTTTTTGTGTTTCATGGCTTTTATTGACAATAACAAAAATATAAAATCTATATCAAAATCTACAAATTGTATTGATGACATTATGGCTTGCATTCTTTCAATAATAACCAGAACACACTTCTTGTAAATTGTTAAGCACCGACTTCAACAGCTATCGTGCCACACGGACGAGGTCAAAGGTCAACTCTGAGATGTCAAAGGGGAGATGTTGATGATTGGGGTTGACAAACACCTCTATGCCTCTGCTGGTGTTCCGGGTGCGTTTCAGAGCCTCCAGGGTGGTGTAGATGACTCTGGCCCGCTGCTCCTCTGAAGGCAGATCTGCCCAGCGGTGGGAGGGCAGCAAGGGCGAGTGGAGGAGGAAGTAGACGGATGACATGTAGACTCTGATGAACTCCTGTTTTAAGTAGGAAGGGTCTTTCTACAAACAAACAGAGAGGGAGAAACAGTTTGCATGCACATATAGGCACTTTCACACACTCACACACACAAAAATAGATACACAATCTCTCCTCTCTTTTACAGTCTTGGTGGGAAATCACCAGCTTGTTCGTTCCATCGGCGCCCCCTAGAGGACTTTACAGGTACTACACACAAACTGACCTGTGCTTTGCTCATGTTGACCTCAGAATCCAGCCAGGCGCTCTGAAAGAAAACATGTGCAATGTTCATTTTAAAATTCTGTTGTTTTGTAAATCTATTCATGTAAAATCTGTGATTTTTTTTCAGGACTCAAACAGATGAGTCAGAGCACTTCACCCTGAGAGCATCCAGCAAGTCCTGCTGGTCCAACAACTTGGGAAACGTAGAAAGTACAGGACTACATACGAGGTCTGAAACAGAGAGACATTCAAACTGTCATTTAGTAGAATGATTAATACCTCCTGATTGATTTAGAGGCGTGGAGGACGTGTTTTACCTGCGTTCTGCATGGTGGATCTGTCCATCAGCAGCGTGTCGGCCAGAAGCTGCCTGTGCAGAGCCAGCAGATGGACGCAGCTCTGACTGTGCAGCAGAGTGTCTGGCAGGAGGCTGAAGGGGAGCAAACACCAAGTATTTGATTATTTGTGACTGAATCAAAACACATAATCAATGTGAGTGTTTCCTTGCTGATGGTCCCACCTGAGCTGCTTTCTGATCTGGCTCCTGGCTGATTTCAGCTTGATGATGAGTTTGGGTTGCTGCCTGGCCTGAAGCATCTGCTGGAGAAGACCAGCCGGAGCTGAAAGGAGAAGAGAGGCTAAATTTAAACCTTTACTACAAAAATAAAAAAGTGGGGGGGGGGGTTCTGGAGTTGATGTGGCAACAAGTGTTGAAGTACTGTTCTTACATCCTCTGGTAATTGTTGCCTCCACTGTGACATCTTTCTCATAGGGAGTCCCGCCATTCACCGGCAGCTCATAGGTTCTAGACATTAGATTCAACATAGTAGTAAAAAGTTAGAAAATACGTATAAAATACATGCAAAAACATCATCAACATATGCATTGTGTGGTTGAACCTGTTGGAAAGTGGAATTCCTGAGTCACTGGTCAGTTTGAGGAAAGCCCACCCACAGCTCAGATCTCCTCTCTCACCTGTAGACTAAAAAAAAAAGAAAAAAATAACACAGCTGCATCCCAAAATAGCTCTGAACTGTGACAACGCTTCTTAGGTGGTTATACGTTTGTCCTTTACGTTACGCATGAAGGTGACTCCCAGTTCAAAGAGGATGCCGAGGTCGGGCGATGCAGAGTTGCAGCGTAGGAAACATTCTCCGTCTAGGAGGGCGGGCAGGATACCTGTCATCTGGAGCAAACACATGCGTTCCAGACGTCAGATCAAATTTGAGGTTTTTGTTTTGGACATTGAAGTTCCGACAAATTTTACAATCTAGAGTAAAAAAGAGCAAGAGCGATGTGTCCTGAGAGGAGGATGCTGGGATCGTACCCTTGGTGAGAAGCTCCAGGTCTTGGGGTTCTTGGGGTTATAGGTCGCCCTCACTGTGTGGATGTTACTCAACACCTGAAAACAAGCAGGTCTAATTCAAATGAATCTGATGTTAGCTGCTAATGAATGCATTAGGAGGATTTAATTAATTGTTTTCATATTGCAGAGACATGGGTGGGGTGGGAACAAAGTTTATAAAGCAGAAATACCCCCACCTGAGTTCCATCAAAGGCACAGAGGCGGATGTGTCTGCTGAGGACCTGAACCCCGACCCCTGGGGTGGGAATCATCCTGCAGCTCCACAGAGAGAAACAAACACAGGTCCTGACCTGCCGAGAGCGAACCTACGGGACACAGCCTGTTCGTGACTGGAGACAGGCTAAACACACACACACACACACACACACACATACAAAGGCTCACCCTGCCAGTGATTGGGTCCAGGAAGAGATCACTGAAGGACAGCTGTGATTGGCTGAGCTGAGGCTGAATATAGTAACTTGCTTTGTATTTTACACCTGGAAAAAGACAGATTGTTATCACATGGCGTTTTGCTCGTGATGTGATCACTACTTAGACAAGTACTGGGGCTAATAATGACCGAGACCAGCAGTGTTTGTGCTGGTATAACTACTGGTGGAGTCAGCCAATAAGATTCTCTGCTCATGTGTGGTTTCCCCTTTCTGATTGGTTGAAAATACAAATATGTCTGATTGAAAAATACTGTTTGACACAGGTATTTGTTTAATGTAGTGTTTGTACAGTACTTTCTTTAGTTGTGAATACACTTTCTTTAGTTTGTTTCATTTAGTTTTCAACCAAAAATGATTCACACTTAATTATGTACGTGTGTGTGTGTGTGTGTGTGTGTGTGTGTGTGTGTGTGTGTGTGTGTGTGTGTGTGTGTGTGTGTGTGTGTGTGTGTGTGTGTGTGTGTGTGTGTGTGTGTGTGTGTGTGTGTGTGTGTGTGTGTGTGTGTGTGTGTGTGTGTGTGTGTGTGTGTGTGCTTAATGACCTTCCTCCACCAGCAGTTGATTGAGAGTCGATGGTCTGAATCCTGAAGGTATTGCCCCCATGGCCGAGAGCACGTCTGTTGTATCAATCTGTTGCACACACACACACACACACACACACACACACACACAGTGAAACATTGTGCCACTGTTTCAAACGTGTAGTAGTCGTATCATTTGTGGCTGCTCACCTCGATTAAAGCCTTTTTCACAGTGTTCCACTTGGAGAGTGAAGCCCTGCCGATGAAGAACACAAGAGTTTAATTTGACCTGATTTAAATGAGTTAATGTCGATCCAGCAGATGAAGAGTCATCTGTCATTCCGCTATAAAACTGGAACCATCGGCAGACATACAACAAATCAGTCTTAAAAAGAAATACATGAACCTCTTTTTGTCTTTGTCATTAGTCAGTTCATCATCTTCATTTAACTCCTCCTCTTCCTCCTCTTCCTCAGTGGCATCCTCATCATCCTCATCATTCTCATCTTCATCAACACCAGAGCCAAACTGAAAAAAGTTTTTAGAAACCCAGAGTTCCACCAGTTTAAGCAGCATTATGTGCATAGTGTGTAAAGCTTTAAGCAGCTCCGTACCTTCAGGTAGGTTTTTGGAACCACTCCTCTTGTGCCTTTATTGTCCTGAGCCAGCCACCATCCGTCTGCTGACCTCCTGATAATCCTCAACACATCCCCCTTCTAAAAACACCGCAGGTACATAAGACGAAAATCACACATCATGTTAATCATGTATTAAAGTCTTTTCTGATAAGTCACAAGCTTGTCTGAAATACTTGTTTTTACTTTCTTTAACTTTACTTGTATTTGCAGGCAAAGAGAATCCCCCTCTCTTAACAAATGTTATAAAATCCATTATTAACAGAAGAAGAAAAAAACTATAAACTAAATTATGAACATTTCATTTGTTTCTTCCTTGACTTTCTCCATTTTCAATAATGTTTAAAAATTCTTAGTGGACACCATGATGAGAAGGAATTTTGGGAGCAGCTGGGAAACAGTGAGAAAGACCTCAGCTCTTTGAACTTCAAATTTTACATCAATTTTTTAGACTTTATATAGGACTTAAGCTCAAATCTTGTGACCTGAATTTGTGTTGTTTTTTTTGTCATACAGGTAACTTAACTCTTCCTGCAAATGAAAAAGTTTTTGTGAAGAGTACTGCAGATTTGGAAGGAACTACTCAACGCCCACCCCACCCCCCAACACCCCCACACACACACACACACCCCCAACACCCACCCCTGTCTCTCTTCACGTTCCTCACCTGAACAGACAGATCTCCCTCCTGTTGTCCTGTGAAATCACTGAGGACAGTGTAGATGCAGGGGCGGGACTGAGAGGGGGGTTTCAAAGATTCCACCTCATTGTCATCATCATCGTCATCTTCATCATCATCATCGTCATCATCATCGTCATCATCATCTTCATCATCACCATCCTCCTCTTCGCTATCTTCCTTAGAAACAGCACTGTGGATCAAAACGCAGTCGCGTGTGAAGACGATAAGCAGTCACAACTGAGCCCTATCTTTCTAGTCGGGTTTCTGACCCTGCAGCAGCAGAACTGGGTCCTGGTGGTGAAAGTTCCACAGAGAGCATGTTCAGATGCTCCAAGACATTCTGCAATCGTTTCTCCTCCACCTGCTTCCTCTGATTAAAGTTTCCCACTGTAGTCGATTCATTGTCCTGGAAAATCAAGCAGCACACTGAATGTAGGTCAACTGGGTCTATTTTAAAAAAGTAAATAACACAATAAGAAAATTTGAGGCAAATGTGTGAGATATTATTGAGCTCTGATATTAGATGATGGTATCTGAATTTTTTTTGAAAAATTGACTTGATGTATTATCAAATTGGTAATGAGTAATAAATGTTTTTAATGTCACTGAATACATCCCACAGCTGCAAACTTAAAACATCAGCAGTCTGCCTTCATACTGTAAAGACATTATTGACAGGTTTGGTGACAGTGATGCACTAACCTTGGTCAGGTTCTCTACTTTCTTTAGCGTCTTCTCTGCTGTCACCTGAAGCTCATGGCATCTGGTTTTGAAAAGAGAAGGACAAATCATTACCAGCTAAACTGTAATAGGATGGAAAAGACTCAGTCTAAATGGCGGTCCTGGTCTTAAATGGACTTACAGAGGGTTAAGGAAGCACCGCTGTGGTCAAAGACATACAAGTAGATTTTTTCATAATACAGTACTGGCTCTCTCTAAGCTGTTTACCTCTGAAATGCCTCTTCTGTAGACACACTTTGTTTCTGCACATCCTTCACCAGACTTTCAACCTGGATTAGAAGTTCAACAGCATTAATTGTTAGTGGATACAAACTGTATATACTCTACAGTCCATCATACATTTCCATAATAACAGTTTATTCAGATAGAGATTTTCAGTCGGCCAAACTTGGCATCCACCTCCTGTTTCAGTAACCATAAGTGTTCGTTATGTGGAATTTAGAATGAATGAGAAAAATGGGAGATTTAGATTGATTTTACAATACAGATGAGTGCGTTCTATTCGAAGTTTGCACAAGCTTTAAACGTAGAAAGTGGTCAAATCGTAACAGTGTTATTACTGTTAGTTACTGTGACCTTATATCCTTAGCACTGGAATTTGAATATCACTCCCAAAACATATAAAATGGGCCCGAACCTGATTTTTGATTCCGTCCACTTCTCTCTGGATTAGGTGCAGAGGTCCTTTTCTTTTTAGTGGCATTTATGCGATGTTTACGGCGCATAATCCACGTATGAGTAGCTCACCAAGCTAGCTAGCATACAGTACGCCTTTACTGGTCGCCAGGCAACCGAGTTCTGTTTCTGTTTTTCAACTTCCGGATATATAGTGTGTGTTGTGACGTCACTTGTAAACATGTTGCAGAATGCGTGTTGCTTTCAGTGTCATCTCACAGAAATGAGTCCACTTAATAGATTGGTTCACAACGATGTGTCGCCCCCTGCTGGACTGGCGATTTACGACGGAAGAACGATCAGAAAATTGCCTTTTTGGTTCGCATTAATCAAATAGAAAACATAAAGGATAGAATCTGTTAATGTTGCTGTCGTCATGTATCGTCTGGGTTAAATATGTATAAGTCTTGGTCTTTTCAGCTTTACAGCAAAACCTGCATGTGAGAATCTGAACTTGGAGAGAAATTGCTCATTGTCTTATTATGGGCAAAGCGTTCTGGTTAAAGAGAGATTTAATTTTCCGCTCTTCACCAAACTTTGCAGCCCTGTGGCTTCGGGTAAACGTCTCAATGACATGTGGAGGACGTACTCCTTTTGTTGTGAAACATGCTGCCTTCAGGTTCGACTCGTAATTTCCCAGTTTATAAGAATAAAGTTTTAAATTGAATTTTTTTTTGAAAAAGTGTCCACATTATTTCATACAAATTAAATTATCGTTTTAGATGAATTATATTCGTCGGTAAATTCCGTTACTATTTTTCCCCAAAAGATTTTAGAAAAGATGAAATTACGACGTTTCCGGTAAACGTTATATTTAGAGAGCAGACACTTCCTTTGGCTCTCCGCGTTTGGTAATTCATTGTTGACTGTCATGGCTGTTCCCGTCGCACTCATTCAAGGGGCCAGCAGAGGACTGGGGCTTGCATTTTGCAAACATATCTTGAAAAGCCGAACCTCCGCTGCAGTTATTGCCACATGTCGAAGCCCGGATGGAGCGGCTGATCTGCGCGTCCTGGCCGGTCAACACGCGGGGAGACTGACGGTCCTGAAGCTGGACGTGGACCGGGAGGAAGACGTCCGTGAGGCTGCGGCTCGGGTTAAGGAGAGCTTCGGTCGGCTGGATCTGATCGTCAATTCCTCGGCGATGCTTCACCCGTCCGGAAAGGGAGAGACGAGTCTGAGGGATGTTTCTGCTCAGGTAAAGCATGGTAGAGCACTTGATATTAATAGTTAGAATAAAGCACTTTTAATTATTATTGGCTCATTTTCTTCAATGAATGTGAAACAGTATAGACCTAAAGTGTATCATTCATTTAAAAAAATCTCTTATACTCAAACAATACTCTATCGTTGATGCAGAAAGTTAACATCCTCTGCTATTACAACAAATTTTCCCACACAGCCACTCAAATCATTGATAAAGAATATTTGGTTCCTCACTACACGATTCATCTATTATGCTATGGAGTTCCAAAAAGCAGTCACCACATCAATCTGTACGGATTTATTTTCACCTCCAGGGCATCATTTCCACCTTGAAGACCAACACAGTAGGTCCTCTGGTCATGGCCAAGTACTTTTCCCCCATCCTCCAGAAAGGTGGAGGTGGTTTCGGTCAGCAGCCTGCAGAGAAATCCAAGCAGCACAGCGGCGTCATTGTGAACATCACGGCCAAAGTGGGATCCATCGGTGATAACGGTTGGTATCGAGTTGCAGGTGCTCCAGAGATCTTTTTATTCAAATCTGTGCCACTATCGTGCAAACGGAATGACGCCTTTAGAGGAATTGGTAACACATGCTTACATTTCCCTTCATCCACCTTTCAAACATGTCTCCTGTCAGGTCTTGGCGGTTGGTACAGCTACAGAATGTCTAAAGCAGCCCTCAACATGGCAACCAGAAATCTGTCTATAGAACTGGGCCGCAGTCGACCAAAGGTAGGTCTGAGGATTACCATAGAATCCCACGTCCAGTATGTACCCGTCAGTATGCATCTGAACCTATGACCAACGCAAGTTGAACTGTTGTGGATTTGTGTTTGTTTCTTATAGGTGGTGTGTGTGTCCTTACACCCGGGAACAGTCAACACCGACCTCTCCCGGCAGTATCACAAAAACGTGCCGAAGGACAAGCTGTTCGATGCCGAGCAGTCTGTGAGCTATCTGATGAGCATCATAGACACACTGAACATTGAAAAAACTGGCAAGGCCTACAGCTGGGATGGGACAGAACTTCCTTGGTAGTTCTCATAGACAATGAGTGAGAGGCTTTTACTCTCCGCTAGGGTTATTATGGGCTGCCTTTATGCTGAAAGGGTTTTAAGGAGGAATCCTAGTACAAACTGTTAAAGACAAACTTCTTCCTCATAACCACTGATGCAATTGCAATTATACAAATCAATTATTTAGTTTGTCAAGGGCTCAATTTGGTGGCGTAAATAGTAACTTTGAGGGTTTGTGAGTTTACCAGCGTCACCAAGTGGTTTAAAAGTTCGCAAATAGTTTGACGCTTTGGAAAGAATTTGCATAGTTTACAAAGAATTATGTGTTACCTCTATTTCATGGCTACCTCAGTGAGTGATCACAAGACTCCAGACTGACCAGACCTCGATGAGAATTTATTGTTACCAACTATCATGAATCTACATTTTATGTAGTTTTAAGCTTCTGTCTTGTTCAGGAAGCTCCCGTTTCAGGGCTTTTGGCTAAATTAAGCCAAACACTTCCTGGCTGTAGCATCCTCAGGGCATCCATAAGAGTGGAACCGATCATCTTCTTTCAACAAGAGAAAAAGTTCAAGCATACACTCCAAATGTTGAATTACATTCATAAAGACTTCTTTGTTGTTTCATATATTTGAGAATAAACTTTTTTGTCGTAACGTAAGTTATATGTCAGTAAAATATGCATTACAACTCCATTTCAATGAAATATTTTAATCAATAGAGCCCTTGTGGGCTTGGTTTATTTGTCTGCATGTGTACTGTTACTGGATAAAGACTAAACTCAATCCTGTGATGGAATTTTCATACAGTGTTGGGCAGATTCTTTACTGTTTTAGGTTACTGGGATTTAATAGACTGTTATTACAACCATATGAAGTAAAATAATGCTGCTATTAAAAATAAACTTGACCAAAATATTGACAGGGACCACTTGATGCCAAGATGATGTCTACTAGGTGAAACACTTTTAGCGTATGTTGATCACATGTCCCTATCTGTTTTATTTTTAATGTAGGATTTGAAACTGAGTTCTTCACATATTTGTGGTTAAACCTTTATTATAAAAAAAAAACAAACATTCAGACTTGCTCGTCTTGAAACGTATACACTCCTTGTTTCAGTGACTTGAGATTATTGAGTGACAGCATCACCGCACCTTGGGACAACTCAGGGGGGGAGGTTTGACAGATGTCAGAACAGCGTGTCTTCACTGAAGAACCCAAAGCTGCACGAACTGGTAGGGCCCCTTTTATTATTTAAATCTACGATTGTCGTTTTGTAGGTGAAAGGGGGTAAGTTTTTTATTATTTTATGAGGGTTGTTTTTTTTTTCCGGTGTAGAATTTCACAGCAATATAGTTGGAAGAGGTATGAGAAAACCGGTCGGAGGAGGTGAACGGGTTCGGTCTTCTGCTGGAACAGCTTGGTGACGTCGCGGACGCACACACGCGCGCACACCGGCTCCCGCTACGCCTGCCCGAATTTCAATATGGGGAAATGACCGCGAGTGACCTCAAAGGAAACGCTGTATTTTATACGGCATTATACACAATATAGATTCAAGTGGAGCTTGGTATTTTAAAGTAAGTACGCAACCCAAACGGATAAGGTCTAACGTCGCCTGCTCGCGCGACAGTTTCAGCAGCTTGCGAGCGACGGGGGCTAACGTTAGCTAGCTAAGCTAAAGTAAGTTAGCCGGTTTCTTGTTGCTAGCCGGTAGGCTTGTATGGTTTTCCACCAGCAGATGCTAGGCTAAGCTAGGCTAGGGTAGCTGCTGCCATGGATAAAGCCAAGTCAATGATGGACAAGAAAGGAGCGTCGGGACCCTTTCATGTCAACAATGGACAGAGCCAGAGAGGATTCCACGGAAATGTCGCTGTGGCTGCTAACGGGAGCTGTTGCAGCGGCAGTGCATTTGGGTCGAACATCGCACCGAACAGCACTATTGAGAGCATTCATCATCTGCACCGAGGAGACGATGCAGAGTGCAACGGGTCTCCGGCGAAAAGGTGCAGGCTACGGAGGAGGACGGAGTCGGTGCGACGGAGCAGACCACGTAAGTTTCATCGGTTTGGGGTAAAACTCCTTTAAATCGTTGCGGTCGTTAAATTATGCTCGTGATCCGACACATCACGATTGAGGAAGCGGTGATTTGATGAGTAGTCAATCGGGTGACTGCTGCCCTCTTCGTTGCAATATCTGTACTGATCTGTCGTGGCTTGCACACCGATCCATACCACGTTCTCACGAGATATAATCGATGTGTGACAGTCCGTGGGCATGCCCCCTTAGCAGCTTTTTTTTAAATGACTACATTTATGTGTTTTTGAGAGTTTAGTCTTGATTTAGCCGACAGGCTTGTTTAGATTATTAGACAAGCCTGCCGGCGTCAGGGAGAACCCATGTTGTTTGGATGAGCCCTCAGGTTGCATCTGGTGCGCTGTGATTGGTTAGACTACAGTGGTGAAAAAGCTCCTGATAAGTGGGTTTGGCTTGCGTCAGCCAATCAGCGCTCGACTCTTGTCTTCAGCAGGCGAACGAAACATTCCGGGGCTCCGCCCCTCCATTTACCAAGTGTCGGGGTTGATGAGAGCAAAGATCATCTAGGAAAACTTTGCGGTCTTATCGCACAATCTGAAACTCGTTTTCATCGCGTTGCGAATATTCCTCAGATTTCTCCACTTCACTTCATATTTTTGCTGTTTGTTTTTATATTTCTTTGTGAGCTTATACTTGCGGCTGCTATGAAGCTTATTAGCCAGAAGAAACCCGGTAAGTGCGACCCGGTCCGTATTCTGTGATATGACAGCATCGCATGGTCCTTTCTTGTGTTTGTGAAGTCAGACTGAGCAGTTTTTGACACTGAGGTAAGCTGCCATGGTGCAATTTATTGGAAATATTTGCAGCATTAACAGGCTTGTTACTCAGGCATCTGGTTGTCATTCTTTACATCCTTTGGTAATTGTGTTTAGGAGACAGAAAAGATGGACTACGATCAGGAACATGATCTGTAGTTCATGTTATCTTATTGTGCTATGAAAGTTAATCGGTGCCATGTAAATATAACACAGGTGAAGAGTTCACCAATATCTGTCAAAACACAGAGGTCAGCTGTTTACTGTGTGAGAAGGGATTTATAAGTATAGCAACATCAGATTTTTGATTTGACTGTGTTTACTTCTGTGTCAGTTCATTCATCTCTCTTATCCATAATCACAATCTCTAAATTGTTTTATCGTGTAATTTATTATGCAACTCCAACATCATTATTTTGTTAATTTTACATGTATTTATAAGGAATCTTCTGGGAATATGTTTTGTAATTTGTTATGTTGGACCCCTTCATGCAGTCTGAGATGACGTCCTTTAATACTAGTAAAGAGGGGTTTTTTTCTTTTGACTGATTCTTTAACAATTTAGTAAACTTGTAAATGAACTGCTCTTGTTCATGCATCATACTGTACCAGCCTCTGCTTCTTGTCACTTTGATTGATCCATAGATCTTGGCCAGTAAAAATTGGTCTGAGCATCCCAGAATATTAAATTACATAGTTTGGAAAAGGAAGTGAGTGCATTTTTAATCTGAACATAGAATATCTCCTTTCACTGGCATGTCAAATAGTGTGTTAGTCATTCATTTATCAGTGGTTTGATCATTAAAATAAAATTAACACATGATAAGACAGAGTCACTACGTTCTAAAATGTACAAGACAAATGCTAGTCATTGCTGAAAAACGCTGGCAGTTTATAGTGGACACAATAAGATATAGATATACAGTATCTACTCTTCTATGTCAGAGTGAGAATAAGCCATTCATGTGTCATTTACACTGAATGAGGAACGAGCTAAATAAAGTCAAAAAGCACAAAAATCATGAACAAACAATGAATAACAATATAGTAAATAGTAGGCTTTTATCACAATGAAAAAATTACCTCGTGCACAACATTAATATTGTGTAATTCAGTTAAATGTGTGCCAAGTGCATTCATAAACATCTTTAAAATAAATACTGTATTGTGTTCATCCGCACTCCTCCGAGCTGACCAAATAAATTTACTCAAAATGATGGCACAACCAACCAACCATGGATGACATGCGATCAAATGGTACAGTGTTGCCCTCGGAGGAGACTACACTTCAAAGTTTGCTGGGTTTATAGTTTCGAACATGTCAGGGAACTTTGTCGAGAATGTACAGAAAGCATGGAGAATTACTAATCAATCATTGATCATATACAACGTGAAAGTGAGAAACAGTCACTGTGTGTTTGTGTGTGTATTATCTGTTCATTGATATTACAGTAAACTATTGTAAAATATTGTTTTGCATTTACTTGCCGAACAAATATGGCGCCTCATCTAAGCCTCGGTTAAATTTATTTAATTAAATGAAGCTCAGTCAACTTGGTAAAAGTCACATTAGAGCTCTCAAGCTTCTTGGTGTTATCCTTGAATGGATGCCAGTCTCCTTCACTTGTGTCCCAGATTATTTTATGTCACCAACACGGTTATGTAAGTTTACCTTTGTTCATCTTGTCTTTCCTTGTGTAGGTGTTCATTAATCTACATGTCAAAGATCGACAGACAAAATTCAGTCAAGTACTTCATAAAGTTGTGCATCTAGTAATTGTTTTCTTGGATTTGCTTATTATTACATTTTCAGGCATATTTGAACTTGAGGATTTGTTGTTAGTTCATAATTTTCTTTACACCAGTAGTTCAATGGTAGTATCAGTGTCCTTGGACAACGATTTTATCTACGGGGCTTGAAATTGTGAAAAATCAGATTGCAGTACGCTTCATAAAACTAGAAACAACTATTCATCCCTTTTCAGATGTTTACTTCAACATAATTATAGGGCTAAATTTTTTGACTGAAATTCAGTCTAAATGATGTAATAACGCAGGAGGACCGGTGGGACAAACACAAGCTCCATCTGGGAATTCCTGGGGAGACTTTACCATGACACCTGTTGGGATGTTAACGTTGGATAAAAGGTGTTTTTCTTGGAGAGAAGAAAAGTTGTTTATCATTATACCTGTAGATTTAAAAGTCAGGAGTTGTAGTGTTGTTTGGGGTCACACCTGAAACCAACCCACAGTGATAAAACTACATCGTTTTAGTATTTCTTTAAAAAAGTAGTAGCTGCATTACTTAGTAATAGACATAGTGGTGGTCATACTATTAGATTGTTCAGCCATAATATGTATATAAGTAAATTTCTTCTTTAAGACATGAGAGAACATAGAGGGATTCCTAGGAATGCATATTTGTATATGTTTGTATAAATGGTTAACATGCATATCATAATTCAGTTTGTAAAATGTCAGAAAACAGGCAACGTGTCCCAGGTGATGGACATGTTTAGAGGTTAATAGTTTATCCAGCTATCAGCATGAAACATAAAAGAAGGTCAAGTTTTAATCAAAGTTCATTGTCAAATCAATTTGTTGTTTAGCAGAGAAAGAAACTGGTATGAAGTCTCGGTGGTAGATTGATCATTTAAGTAATTTTGCCTGTTGCTGGAGCCTGAGAGTGACGAAAGAAGCTCCCAAATGGGAATAAAGTAACTTCACTTCCTTTTTTGCCATCCCTTGCAGCAGAAATGACATAAATTGTGTTTCAATGAGTAGTATAAATATTTGATGATTAATCTTACCTCAAAAGTCTTTTGGAATTATCACGTTATTATGCCACACCTTCTATAATTATTTTCATCTTCTAATTATGTTAAAAAGTCGGACATGTAAAATGAATGTCTTTGCATTACACCTGCCTGGCAACATTGACAGCTGAAGCAATAATGTAAGTAGTGGTAGATTAACTCTTTTGATTAATAGTACTGCGAGTTGGTCAGTCAGGAACTCAATGAAGGTATTTCTACAAGCAGTGGTGAAGATGAAATGCTGAATGGAAGAAACAGTAATGCAGGACAAAGAAATGACAACTGCCAATGATCTGGAATGCATTAAAAAATCTCTAAACTTCATGTCAAGTGAGCTGAGAACACTAAGAATGCAACAGGAATGAAAAATTGGACCAAAGGAAGAAGTGAAAACACAGAAAGCCATGCTAACTCAGAAAGACAGAAAGACAAACTGGGCTGGAGTGTTGATGAATGGGAGTAAGGCACAAGAGAAGTTTTGGCATTGAGGTGTGGAAACTCACCGCTGAAACAACTGCGACCCTGGAGACATCAGAAGAAGGCACACAAGAAGAAGTGCCGATGGCTTTCTCCGCAGTAAGAACATGCCATTTGATGCCATGCCTATTCATTGCACGTTACTAAGTAAGACTGAGAGGATAAACCAGCTACAATCATTAGATTCATCAGGTACAAAAACAAACCCTTTGGGACAGAAATTTAACTGGAATGGGAACATAAGGATCAGAGAAGAGGAGGGGTCTCGTGCTAAGATGATAACAAGAGGTTAAGATAAGAATAGACCCAAAGAGCTATGAATTCAGAATGTGACAGGTATCAAAGTATCTGACACAGGCATGAGGTAACAGATTCGGAATGAATTCACAATGGCCCCACTGGAGTATGGACACATAATCCAAGGTGGGTTGGGTTCAGATATTAAAATATATGATGTAGAACAGAGTGCAAACTATTAGAAATTTAGAAAAGGCTTTAGTATAATGGCTATGTCAGAAACGCGGTCGTTTGATGGCAACACGGAAAACAATTCTAACACTCAGGATTATTTTCTTGGGACAAAGATGGCTGATCAAGCGAGAATGATTCCTCTTTTTCTCCCTTTCATTCATCATTTCCATTTATTAAAATCACATAGGTCTTTTGTGTTCATGAACAACAACAAAAAGAAACACAAGCAGACGCAGTGGAGGCAGAGTAGTGACAGTTGGGTGTAATATTATCTTAATAATCAGTCGTAGTTGATGATTTGTTTGTGAAAAGGCTGCATGATAGAAAAACACTGGGAAAATGATAGCAGTAGCAGAGAACAAAACCTCCTGGGATGTTCTGCTCAAAAATAGGCTTGTTTTACTGTGTTTTCTTGTCTTATCACTCAAGTGTTTTGTTCAAGTGTTTTTCTTATCCTGTGCAATGAGTATACTTACACACACACACATACACACACATACACACAGCGTGGCCCTCTGTTAAAACTTGAGATTAAAGGTTAAACACTAAGAATTGCAAAAAAGAAAAGAAAGCGGTGCTTGCTGCTGATAATGCCTCAGGTTTTGTCTGAACAGTGAGCCCAGTTTGAAACATTATATGGTTTTTTTTTCCAATTTGTTCACACAAACCACAGGTTTGGTTGGTCAGAAACCTTTCACCTACATGCATGTAAATCACTGCTCGACCCTTGACCCTTGTCCTTGTCAGCCTCACCTTTAGCTGTGAATCTGTGTGTGTTTGTGCACATGTTTTACAGTATGTGTTCATTTTAAATAAATCCCTAGGTTTCATTTAAAAGACTGTGAGAACTGAGAAAAAGTTTTAGGGTTGGACAACTTTTGGTGGCTATGGAGGACTTTTCCGACTTTCCCCAATAAATATTTACAGGAAATGCTCCTTTTTAATACTTGTGATTTTATAGGCAGTTTGTAGTGATGTGCAGTTAGCCAGAAATAGTCGTACATATTTATTTAAATCACATACAAATAAAATAAACAGAATGCCAAATTGGTCATTAAAGATTTGTTTCTTGAGCATTGGTCATGATACATTGCGTATCTCAAAGTAAAATATTACATGTTGCACAATGTTAAGATTCAGAAGAGCCGACGCATGAGGACCTGCATTCGTTGGTCAAGTATGGGAAAATTTTAGGTTCTGTTTCAGCTTTGAGCGTATGACACAAAAAGGCGCTCATCTGCCTTCAGCCAGGCAATTGATGACAAATATGATTATGTCCACAGACACACTGAATTCATATTAAAGAATATGTGTCTGTTTTAGGAATTTACACCATAACAACATCTCATTCTAAATAGGGAAGTAGGACCCTATTTAGCTCATAGGAAATGGCTCATAGGAGTTCAAAATTTTTGAATTTGGTCCCACACAGCTTGAGGGTTACAGTGTTACAGTAGTTAAAGATGTCGTAATGTTTTTATTTGTTGCGTTTATTTTAAAAAACAGGAAATGCTTTGTATGCATCCAAAATAAGGTGTTTCAATGTGTTGTTCAGACCGAATCTTACATGTGATCTATACATGTGAATTGGAGTTTAGAGACTGTAGAGGAATTTTTGGTTGTCACACGAGTCAGACACCATCACATACTTTTGTGGCACATCTACAGTACAATTGATTCAGTTGAAAGCACCCTTAACAAACCACAGTCCAGGACAAGTTTTTTAATTGTTGCATTCAGCTTCTTTCACAGGGATCACTGCAAGATCAGTATTTTCTTGTTAATGTTTACACTAAAGAGAAGCAGGTCAGTGGGTGAGAGGGCATGGTGACAAAAATAAGACAAAAATAAGAGTTGATGAACTCATGCTGGAGGGTCACAAAACTGAAACAAAATGATCACTCATTGTGCGAGTCCAGGTATTAGTATTAGCGTAATCATCAGCAGTGCCATCGGTGGTTTCCGATTCTGAGTAGGTTTCTAATAATTTTTACACAAAATACATGAACCACATAATGTGCACAATTTCAACGACAAACAACCCATATGATATGATTAACATGAAGTAGATTGAGGGTTCAAGTTCAGGCACGAACTTGAAAGTATTGAAGCTGCTAACTATCCATGCTACCATTTTTAGTGAATGTGTCAATAAGAGAGCTTTTTTTTACGTAATAGATAGATAGATAGATAGATACTTTATTAATCCCGGAGGAAATTGCATAATTTGCCAAATAATGAATAATAATGAAGCCAAAGGAAGCATGACATGCATTTAGTTAACACATAACCTAAAATCAACTTGGCTGTAATCTGAAAAAATTGGACTTTGCCCCAATAAACCAGAATGATTCTGTTACCTTCAGCAGTCTAGTGTGAAATGTAACACAAAAGAATATTAACAATCTTATCACTCAACATTCATGTACAAGAAGGAATCTGAAACCTAATCTGTTTATAAAGGGTGTTAAGACTTCATCAACCCATACCACACTCCACATGTTACAACACCACTCATAACCACAAAGCACAAATCACTACAGATTCAGTGGGAAAATAATCCTCACAGATTATTGTAGCATGTTTCAAGGCTTCTTATTCAGAATGAAAACCCTCCTCTGGGATTGTCTGATGATGCCACATGTGACATCACCAAGAGTAGAAAAACTCCCTCTAAAACAATTGGAATGGGAATGGTTTACAGAAAGAAATGGCACCCTGTGGGGAAAAGATTAAACGGCTTCAAAGCTATTGGTTACCAGATATCACACTGCGGTGACAAAATGCATAACCTGCCAGTCTGACTGGCTGTTAACCCTTCTGTTGTTCATAGTATTTCGGACAGGCCAAATCTGGTTCAGAAACTGAAGCTGCTTTGCCTGTAATTATTGAAGTTATAAAAAGTTGGACTCAACATTCTTTAGTTCACCAGGCCGCAGTGAATGACCGGTTAAAGGAAAGTGCAGGTGATTTCTAAAAATAGAAGCATGAGTACAGCTAAAGGGAAAAGGTCCTGACCAAATAAACTACTTTTGATAAGAGTGTTTTGGTTTTGTTTGTGCTGATGTGGTTTTATAAACATTTTTGTTACGTTTGATGTCATTTCAGAAGCAAGTTCTCACTTTCAGTGGTTATCTAACATGATCCTCTTCTTATCACATTCCAGTTTGCATTTATTTAGATATCCCTCATATTTTGGTTCCTTACTTTTTGTAAATTCCAATCAGTGTTCAATGTTTTAGACTCATTGGACAAAAGTAAAAGTCTGACGTCTTTGGTGCAACTTAAATGATTTACTGTTGATTCATTGTTCACTGTGTTTTTTTAGTTTTAAAAATGGGATGAATTTAAAAGTTCTCCTTCCACTTTCCAGCCTTCCCCTGGTTTGGTATGGACATCGGTGGCACCTTGGTTAAGCTGGTGTACTTTGAGCCAGTTGACATAACTGCAGAGGAAGAACAGGAAGAAGTAGAAAACCTCAAATCCATCCGCCGCTACCTCACTTCAAATGTGGCCTATGGTAACTTGACCAACAAACATTTCTGTGTGTTTCACTGATTTTAAAAGTCCTGAACCTCAACACACACAAAAAAACCCCTTAGTTCTCAGATGACCTGATATTAACTAAAAACTGATCCTGTTTCTCCCAGGGAAAACAGGAATCCGTGATGTTCACCTGGAGCTGAGGAACCTGACCATGTGCGGCCGGACGGGGAACCTGCACTTCATCCGCTTTCCAACACAGGCCATGCCCCGTTTCATCCAGATGGGTCACGACAAGAACTTCTCAAGCCTGCATACAACACTCTGCGCCACCGGAGGCGGCGCGTACAAGTTTGAGAATGACTTCAGAACTGTGAGTGTCAGGGAGGAACAGCTCGTCAACCCCACAGCGTCAATGTAGTCTTTGAATGCGAGCCGTTGGTTACTGAGCATCACCTAGCAGTTGAGTGTCAAAAAAAAAGAAATTGACAAAGCCAAATGCAATATTTGACTGTTCCAACCTCTCAGATGAGATTCTGTTGATCTTACATTATTCTAAATTGAATCTTTTACTTTTTATTTAAATACGTTCTATCTGCCATGGTTGCAGGAGATTAGTTGAGTTATTTCAGTTGACTCTTGAAAGTGATCTAAAGTCCTAGAGTTTTATATCTTGGTGCCCGGTTGCTTTAGTTCATTGATCTTTCCTGCAGTCCATCAGGATCAATAACCTCTCCCTGGGTGCTGCAGCATGAATGCTGAACCAAGAGTTTGTCCAGAATGTAGAAGTGCTCGGAAAACAATTTTAGCTTCATCTAATCGTAATCTGCTTCCGTAAAATGAAAACCTCCTCATTGTGGTAGTTTTGAGCGCTTGTTAGGTGAAATACAATATCACGTCTGTTTGTGCTGCAGGTGGCTGACCTGGAGTTACTGAAACTTGATGAACTGGATTGCCTGATTCATGGATTGCTGTACGTCGACCGCGTCGGCTTCAATGGACATCCAGAGTGCTACTACTTCCAAAACCCGTCAGATACCCAGAGCTGCGTGAAAAAGCCCTGCACTTTGGACAACCCCTTCCCCATGCTGCTGGTCAACATTGGCTCCGGGGTCTCCATACTGGCTGTGTACTCGGAGGACAATTACAAACGTGTGACTGGGACCAGGTGAGCAGGCTAGTCATTAGTAGTATGAGTAGTACAAGCATTACCGTGTCATCACAGTGGAGCTGCACTGTGACAAACAGGTTATCGTTTGGACCACAGGACCACATTAGAAAACAACCAACCACCAACAGATCTAATGATACTGAATGTCTTTGGTGTTGGAAGGAAGTTTGTGAACCCACCTAGATGCAGACACACACAAATTAAATATAGCATGGGTGTCCTGGAAAGGCTGGGTCATTCATAAACGAGTGGGTCAAGGTTCACTGCTTTAGAAAAACATTATTGCATCACCGAAACATAAATCTATTATCAGTGGAAACCATAGCATTCTGTTTCTACTGAGGTAGCACAGCATACCAACATCTCAGGAGTCAGGGTTGCATTAAACTAGAAACCACTGAGTGAAACTTAATATTTGTAAAAGATTAAGTAAGAAAAATTCATTTTGTAGCCTCTGTAGATCTTCCTGAGTGTTTGAGTGGTTTGTTGAATTGCAGACATTCTGTCTACTGTCAACACTGTAAGTACTAAAATACACTATCATGTCCAAAAGTACACTATCATGTACTTTAGTACTTATGTAACATTACAGCTTGATTGCGATTAGATAGTGAACTGTGAGTAGCAGTAAGACAAAAAAATCAATTAATGTCTTCTTTCTTAAAAAATGAATGCTGTGAGCAGCAACTAGTGAAGTCAGTTCTGCTAGTGTCAAACCCCCATCAAAGGGGCTACATGGGTGTACCTGTGAATCTATATGCCTTTTTCCTGGTCTTCATAGATCTTCAATAACACCAATTTTCTTTCAGTCTGGGAGGCGGCACATTTCTGGGTCTTTGCTGTCTTCTGACGGGCTGCGAGACGTTTGAGGAGGCGTTGGAAATGGCCAGTAAAGGGGACTCGACCAACGTGGACAAACTGGTGAAAGATATCTATGGAGGAGACTACGAGCGCTTTGGTCTCCAGGGCTCCGCTGTGGCATCCAGGTGAGCACAATGATGTCATCTAAATGTCCACCGTGTCAGTGGGTTGGTGTAGATTCCGGTTCATCCCAGGTCACAACAATCCTTGAAGGCTGAATCTGAAGCTGCCATCTCGGTGTCTTCCTTTTAAGTTTCATCACCGTTTACACAGAAGCAATTGAAACAAAAAATATTACCAATGACTCACACTCTGCTTGAGGCAAACACAACTTAATGCTTATGACGTGTGTTCGTCGTGGCCTCAGTGTTTTTCTAGAACGTGATGCATTACATATAAAAAGTTGTTTCATTTGCTCTGTTTCAATAGTTTTGGTCACATGATGAGCAAAGAAAAGCGAGACAGCATCAGTAAGGAAGACCTGGCCAGAGCCACGCTGGTCACCATCACGAACAACATAGGATCCATCGCAAGGATGTGTGCCGTCAATGAGGTACACCTCACACACACACACACACACACACACACACACACACACACACACACACACACACACACACACACACACACACACACACACACACACACACACACACACACACACACACACCAGTGAAATATGTGTACAGGAGGTTTACATGGTTGATGAAATACACACACACTTTCACCGATAACGATCCACAGGTCATGTTGGTGTTGAAACAATCTTCACAGAAACCGCTTTGTCAGTTTTCTATTTTAACACAGGTTGGTCATAGAATAAACTAATAAACGATCATCTCATGTTTGCAGAGGTCCTTTTTTTTACTGCACTTATTGCAGTCGGCACTAGAGTCAAAAGTAAAATTAGGTTTAAAGCTAAAAAAAGAGAAGTCTTGTACATAATAAGAAATTTGATTTTTCTGCTTTTAAATACGTGATTCTCTTCACATAATAAGAAGAAATAACTAATAGCTAATGCATTTTCTTGCTGATTTGAGGTTGAGATGTTGTGTCTCTCAGGCTGCTGTTGTTACTTTAGTTTGTGTAGAGGTTGATTGGCTCAGACAGGGATGCAGCCAGGTTGCTACTCTGTGTTCAGAGATGGCGTGCTGCCAGTTATTTCTTTGCAGTCATCAGGCGTTGCAACATGTGAGGCTCTTAGAATACATTGTGTACTGTTACGTGTTGCACGGAGCAGTCATGGAGGCTTTGAAAATACAAGTGAAACAGAACAGTGGACTGCTGTGGGATTGTTTTTGTTCTTTCATATTCCAGTTTCAGTTCCAGTTTCAAATAACTTGTAAACTTCCATGCAGGCTTTGAATTTCAGTTTGAGAGTTACAATTTTTTTTTTGAACACGTTTTTCTGTGTGCTGTGAGCTTCTTTACAGTGTTGCCTTGTGGCATGGTGATCAAGCAGCATTGTACAGGGCTATCACTGCACACAGAGCTGCAGCAAACGTGCCGACTTGAACTGGGTGTTGCTCATGTTAAACTTAGTTCTTCGCACATGTTTTAACGCTCAGATTCTGTTCTGAAATAAAAAATCCAACCGAGCCTGTTCTTTTGATTGGGACACTGAATTTTTTTCAATAATGAGCAGTTGAACAAATATTGAATTTTTCTTCTTGTGCTCTTCTCTTGTTTCCAAATGAGAAGCTTGCGCATGCATAATGATGGACGTCAGTCTGTCCTGGTAATTGCCTGTTACGTAGGCATATCAGCGTAAGTGTAAGTGAACCGTCAAATTAAACAGTTCAGTTTAAAGCATGATCATAACCACTGTCACAATCACATCACATGATGGGTTTTTTTATAAATCTGATCACTGTGGTTCACAAAACCTCCTAAAATCCACCACCGCTGACGTTTCTTGTTAATTCTCTTTTCCAAATATGGAATCAACATTCTTTGTCTTTAACACTGGAGGCGAAATATAAGCATAAATTTGAATTAAAACTAAAGATTAAGTTTTTATCATTTTAGTCTTGATGAGATCCATCATTCTTTTGTGTTTTTATAAGTAATCTGAAGTGTAGCTAACATTTACTTGTTAAAAAATAAGTTTCTTTCTTTTCCATTGTCCAGTTTAAATGAGAGAACTTTATCTTGCTCTGTTCCTGAATGCGTTTGTAGCAGTTGAAGTTGATCAACTCTCTAGCTCCACCAAGTGGTTCAGAAGAAATGTTGCAGATTTGTTTGACCAGGAACTTTGATGAGTTGTAAATATATCAAATGCGGTGTTACTTTTTTCTACAGGTAAATAAAATATAGCTTCAACCATCTTTTCCACAGCTTACATCCAGAACAACACACACACTGCTAACACGATGGAGGAAAACGTCACATGCTGCTGCATTTATCGTATAGCCTTCCAGATAACTCTGGTTTTACGTCTCTTCACTTCAGAAAATCGAGCGCGTGGTGTTTGTTGGGAACTTCCTTCGTATCAACACAGTGTCCACCAAACTGCTAGCCTACGCCATGGACTTCTGGTCTAAAGGTCAGCTAAGAGCTCTTTTCCTGGAACACGAGGTGAGCGCTTTCTAGGATCGTTCTAATTATACCCCTCGTCATTGAGCAGCTTTAAAACAAATGTTATATGATCGCACCAGGGATATTTCGGAGCCGTCGGAGCACTGATGGAGCTGCTCAAGGCGACAGAAGACCCGTGAAGCGAACATTGTCCTTACGTCATCAACGTCATCGGCAGGATGATGCCGTACCACCTCCGAATGCCGTGATGTCATCGAGTCACGATACTGTGATATCTTCAACCCTTGAAGCTGCTGAAAGGTCTCTTTCACAGAGGCTCTTAAAGGAACATTAAGAGACACAGAAACTGAGTAAAGCCATTTTATTAATTTAAATCTTGTAAATAGTGATAACCTCTAACATTCACTTCCTAAATTTGCCAAACACAATCCCCACTTTGAAGAGGTTTTAATATTATAATCTTTAATTTATGGTTTCCTGGAATCAGCCCTTTGTTGGGGACCACAGAGACAGAGTATTTAATTGTATTTTTTTGTTACTACGTGTTTGTGTGAATAGCTACTGTAGCATTATGTCGTGGAGGCAGTGGTGTCCTTTACGATGACTAATTGTGCAACATTTTTTTTATTTTGTTTTTTTGCTGTGACGTTTTCACGGGAATCAAACGACTCTTTACTAAGTCGTTTTTTTCATCCAGGGACTGCAGACACACACAACCGGTCCCTCCTGCCTTCATCTGTCGGAACACAGATGCACCGCTGTAGCCGAAACTGTAACGTTAGCTCAAGACCGCGGCTAGTGGTCACCCCGGCTCCACACTGCAGCTGGACGGTAGTATGACGGCTGCCGAGGTCCGCAGCTACAATTTACCGCACAAAAACAGTTGCTTCCGAAGCTGCAGTGTTGTAAGGAGGAGCGCACTGACGCCAAACCCCGTAGAGATTTGTGACATCTGCCTCCTTTGCCTCAGAAGGGAAGCGGAAATCTTTATTCTGTCGCTCCACTACACACGGCCTTTACTTTTCCTCCCCCGTCGGTCTGCCTACATGTAAGCACCGTATTGCCACACACAGTGTTTAGTGAGTTTAATGTTAAATGGTGGGACCAAGTCATTGTCTTCCAGCTTGTGGCACTACAGCTGTATGATATCGATTTCTCACTAGCGTCTGATTCTGACCTGTGTTTGTGATATATGAAATACGTGTTTGTGTAAGGAATCGTCATCCTTGACTGTCTTCTCTCTTCCCTGCTGGTCAGCGTCTCGCTCAAGGATGCTTTAGCAGGGTGGAGGCCAGCGTCTCACCCTCTGGCTCCTCCGCCCTGCTGCCTTGTTTGAATGTTGCAGTGTGATTTAATGGGGCAATCGGGCCGAGATGAAATGAGTTCCCTTCTGACTCATGGCAGGAAATAGATGGACCAAGATGCGACAGCAGATTAGACTGTTTTTACTGTCTAAAGGTAACAAAATGTAATAGCTGGGACCATTGCAGAATCGTTATGTAGATCCAGATCAGCTGATCTAATCAGCACATATCCAAATGTAATCACAATCAGAAACTGATCAGTTTCTCTTTCTCACGCCGTCTGCACGCCTCCGCCTGTCGTCTTCGATGGTTAACGCTCTTTTACTTGCCTGAATTGCCTTTTTAATATTTTATCCTTCTGCCACTTTTGTTCAAATCTGATTTTGCAGTAATTTTGGGGGAGACAGAAATGTGAACGACACGCACGCCGAAAAGTTTATTATGCAAACCATCGATTCCTGTGAAGAGTCCTCATCAGTAATTAGCTGTTTTGGAGAAACCTGGACCACAAAATGTGTATTTTACTGTATTGTGATATTGTAACACCCTCGACACGCCCTCCCCAGTCTGGACCTTTGCAGCCTTTCCTCTGTTTGCCACCTGAACTCTGACACTACCTGATTTCCTCTGAGAACGTGTGCTTTTCCTGTTTTCTTTTGTTAATTTTCTTTTTGAGTTCTTGTTCTGTTTTTCTGAGCTGAACCAATCTGTTCCTTCTAATAACAAGTGAAATCACTTTCTCAGCCAGTAACTTATGCAGTTATGTGAACGTCTTCTTGACTGATGACTTATGTACTCTTTGGGTTCTAAAGCCCTTTGCTTGCCACTATATAGTAAAAGATGTATTTTTAAGGCTTGATCATAATTCCTATGATCACAAATCAATCCCTCGCTTGCAGAGTGGATCCTCTGTAGATCATGCTTATTAAAACTGTTTCGCTCCTCGTGCTTACAGATAAACTACTGGCTTCAGTCATCCAAGAGTTGGTGCGTATGAAGGTGTTGCGTAACGTTTGAAAATATTTTTGTTTAGCAACCGTTCCCTCCTCTGAAAAACATTGATCGATGTGCTTTATCCTGAATTGTCCTTTTTGGGCTTTGGTGTATTGTCTGTACTTTTCTTTTTTTGGCCTTCTTCCAACACATGCTTGAATAATAATAATAGTGACTCAGGCTGTCTTGGTGTTGGTGATCTTGTGCCACCCTTTTTCCAATGTGAAAACTCCGACCGGTCGCCTTCACCGTTTGCTCGCCTGGTGACTCCACGCTCGTGCCCTTCAGTTCCCCGTCGTCTTATTTCCTACCATCATCTCGACTGTTTTATATTCACATGTTTGTACTGTAACAGATTCATCGCTGTTAGACGTCACATCTCCCTCATCTCAAGTGGGTTGGTATTAAAATGTAATTTTAAACACCACATATTCTTTAGGTACAGCGGACGTCTTTGGTTCCCTAATGATTCTTCTCATTGTGTTTTTATGACAACAGATTGTTTTGGGAACATTTTTAAAAGGTATGTCCTGTCGCTTTTGTTTTCATTTGAATTTTTTTCCTTGTTTTGAAAGTTGTAGGTACCTTTTTGTTTAGCACCATTTGTACACTTGCCTCATCAGCAGCCTGCAAAACCTTTAAGACCTCAGCAGAGGGAGCGGTCATAATGGTTTTAACGTTTTACAATCTGCTCTTTGTGCTGCAGCTCAGACCCGGTGTCACTGATGTATTTTCTAGTAAAGGTACGCGACACGCAACAGAACGTGTAGGTTGAGGTAACGGTCTCTGCATAACATAGAGGATTTTTTTGGAAAGATGTTAATTTTGCAGTGTACCTGTATGTTTTACGTGTTTCTAAGATTTGATTTTTGCTGATCTAGAATCTTCTAATCCACCATCACACACCTTAATAGTTGTATTTTCGGACCTTGCTAATGTTTTAGCATCAGTGTGAGTTGAGAACGTTAACACGCTGGAGTTCAGAGTCATACAAATCGCTTTTGTCTCCAACGACTCGTTAAACCAATTCGAAACAGAATCACATTTTAACACTGCAGGTGTTTTAACAAGCCTTGTAAATTTAAAAATTGATATTTGCTGTAACTTCAGAACTGGAGGTTAAATATTAGTTTAAAGTTGTTATTTTCCATAATGCTTGTCTGATTTGATAACAGTCCGAGATTCTTTTTGTCTTTGTTTTTTTAAACATCACTAACACTGTTGGGGATGAACGTCCCACTGGGTCCACCTGTGCTCTGATCAGTATATATTTCTTAGTGCTGTAAGCTTTGGCTCAATCTCCCATTAGATGCCAAATATTATGCCATCCATAGTGAATTCAAACCAACTCATCCGTTTTCCCCTTTCACTCTGACATAAAGTTGTTTGTGAATGTCTTTTGTTTGTAACCCTGTTAGTTACCCCCTGTTGCAGTGTTGACTTAGAGTTTCTCCCCTGAAGTCTGTCTTGCTGATTTAAACAACACTATTTAAGGTGGATGTTTGCAACAGGGTGTCTTTGTCCCGACTATGTACCAAAAATAAGCAAAACCAAGCATGCTTAAGTACAACAAATTGGCTAAAAGCTGTGACAATATTAATTCAGGGTGGACATCAAATGATCACTCTCAAAGTGAGGTAAAGTTCCTTTTACTCCCAGTTCTCGAAATGTTTCCTGATTTCCTCAGAGGTTCTTAATCTGGTCAAATACCTTGTTGCATGAACTCATCCAGCCCTTTAACCTGTCGTCTGGAATGCTTGACTGGTAGGACAGATCTTTCTGTTTTTTTTTCTTCCACCCTTGTGTAACTGATTGTATAAATATTTTGTAAATATTAATATGAAATATTCTACACCAGCAATCTGTTGATGAAGTTCTTTCAACAGTACGGGGTCGGCTCTCCCAAACTCCACTCGGCGCTTTATTTCCAAATCCCAGCGCAGACAGAAGACAAACCACTGTCACCTTGACAACAACCGTACCAGAGTTGTGATATGTTGACGTCTGTGTTGACACTCTCTGTGCTTTGTGACACATTTTGTGATGTTGCTGTGATTGTGCAAAGTTGCATGGTATAAATCTACCTATCTGATTTTTTAAAAACATTTTTCCACATCATCACTAGAATATAAAAATTTAATTCAAGTTCTGTATTGGCTGGCAACAATATCTCACTTAAATTCTTCCACAATATGTTTGCTTTCTGTCTGCTTGATCTCTGTGCCAGGTGTTTACACTGGTTCCTCTGGATTCAGATGTGAAACTTTTTGGGAAGGCCAGTTCTGGTTGTTGGTGTCGGTTCTGCTGCTGCTTTTAACTTGAATTTTAAAAAAGAGGTTTAAAAAAATTTAATTAAAAATAAAACTGCTCCCTGCCTTGTGCAATGTCATGTAATGAAGTGAAGATTTTTTTTTCTAAAAATGAATTAAACTAAAACTGGATGACACTTGTTCTGTTTATTTACTGACTTGATTTCTTATTTATTAATGCATATTCACGGTATAACTTGTAGCTGGCTGATCACGCTTCACAAGAGAATGCTTAATATTTAATGGCTGAAAATACATACATACAGTAGAGTTTGGAGCAGGACTTTGCAGTAATGTGGAATATAATCCAGAGTAAGAAAGCTCCAGTTTTCTTGGTGGTTGGTGCAACTTTATGCTGCCTCCATCTTGGCAGCTGGTTTCATGTTGGCCACAGCTCATCAAACACAACCTGAGGGTGAGGGCAGCAGAGAATCAATGAGTCATCGAAACGCAAATACACAATAAATGCTTAAATTTGTAGAACTGATGATACGTATTTATTTATAACTTTGACTTGTCTGATCAATTCTTTACGGCATTTTGTCAATTTGGGACTCCATGTTACTATTACAGGAGTATTATAACTGGTTTTTTAAAAGTATTGAGTAAAAATTAAGTTCTTTGTGACAAAAACATTGTTTGCTTTTTAACTCCTACAGAAATTATGTAACATCGTCTTTAAGACAGCCAATAAAAAATATTTTAAAAGCTGATAAGGCTTGCAGACATTTGTGGGGTTGCATGAATTGCATAAGGGCAGAACTATTGTGTAGAAACGTCTCCACCTCCTTCTCCTCCCTATTTATCAGTCTGCAGTCTGAATATCGTTGCAGAGGAGCCTCACCATCGCGGCAGAATAATCATCGGAACCAGACACACAGGTTTCCTCTCTCTGTGTTTGTCTGCGGAATAATTATCCCACAGATATCCGGACACTGATGTAAGAAAAATAAGATTTTATTCATGGTCTTCTGCTTTGACATTTAAGAGGGTTTTTTTAAATTTCATTCGCTGTATTCACTGCATTCTCAGTCTCTTTCCTAACCTGTCCGAATCTGTCCATTTTACTTTAGTCTTATTTTTCCTGATTGTTTATTTTTTTTCTATTTGAACTACAATTATGTCCTTATTTGATCCATGATTTTCTATCACACAACTAAAATACAGATGCTTCTGTGTGTAGTTACAAAAATAAATCATCTACATAGAAAGTGTGTATTCAGTGGAAACACTAATGATAATTGCATTTTTACAGATAATGCTGATTTTACACTAAACGACATCGACATTTAACTGTTAAAGAAAATTAATATTTTGAGATACGGCGACTGAATGTCGCAATTTTTGGCGGAAAGTCTTCAAAAAATTCTTCGACAAAATAAATGCTTAATATTATCCTTAAGTTTTTAGTTTGGGCTCATTTAAATAGGAGGTATGATGACAATCCAATCCGGAAGCCGCAAACTGGTCCTCTAGGATGCTCGTTTGATGTCTCCTCTGTCTGGTACCGCCGCAGAGCGGGGAGCTGAAGGACGCGTCCAGACGCCGCTGTCACCATACCCGCCCGTGTGGTCCATATTGAACGGTACCTGGGGCGTTAAGAAGCGCCCCTCCCTCCCTCTGTGTTCTTTTTATCTCTGATATCTATCAAAAGAAATCGGCTCCTACTTTCACCATTAGTTTCACATGTCTTTATAAAACTGTAAAACTTTGTGTGACTTAAAACGATTTCTGAGAAATCTTGTCTTGAGATGTTAATAAGTTTAAAGTCTGATACCGTCTCAAATCAGACTGAATTTAAAATAATAATTGCAATCTTCTACTCCATTATCCATGGAAAGTTCAGTCCAGAAATCTAGACCTAGAACTATGTACAGGTTTTTTTTTTTTTCTGCCTTTTCTACTTTTTCAAGTCTGTTAATTTTTTATTATCTTGAATTTGCTTTGTCAGTATAACCACTCTGACAATCTTGCACACTAGTTTTGCTGGCTCAGAAATATTGATTTATTTTTTTTCCAGTGTAAACAGGGTGGTGAGGTCTTCTGTTTTTATTGTTCTGTTGTTTTACTAACTAAGGTCAAACGGAGTTTCTCAGGTTGCTGCTATCTGAAGTCATTCAAATACAAGGAGAACACTTCTGTCCAAAACACATTAAAATGAAAGATAATAGAAAGTTATTACTCAACACTGATAAAAGATTTTTATTGCAAGGGTCACCCAGTACAAACTGGTGATCGTATGTAATGATAGGAATCTCCTGTTGCCTTTATGTGATATTAAAGTTACGGGTAATAAGGTTTTTATTGCTGGAGTCCATATTTTCTTGTTTTTTTTACTTCTGTTCTCTACTAAATAGATTTATCTCAATCTTATCAGCAACACAGGTCATTACTGTATTGCTGTTCTGCAGTCTGCTTCAGCATTTTCCTTTTCATATCAACCCGCTTTTGTAAGAATGTGTTACGTAATTTATGTATATGTTATCACATCTTGTGAAGTTTTCCATTCTGAAGTTTAATGAGTTCCAGGTTGACTATTCTATATTGTTATCTGTTCAGATGCGAACTGGATTTTGGATTTTGTCTTAAAAATCAATAGATAAAGAAGAAATATTGCATAACCTCAGTTTTTTTTGTGTTATACTATGTAATCTTCAAGTGGTTTGCTATAAAGAGAAGCTGATATGGCCTATCTAGATGGGTGGTGATGGTGGGCAGGTGGCACAGGGTGTCCTTTCTGCTCTGTCCAACCAGATCCATTGGTTGTTTATGTCATTGGACCTAGTAAGACAGAAACTTCTTTTCCACCTTGTTCAGAAAGTTAACAACAATTAATGGAAAATGGTAATGACACTGGACTTATTTCTCCAGCTTTCTGTACAACTGGCCCATCCCATTAGTTGCCAGAGGGGGTTAGATTTGTGCTGATCACGAAGCATTGATTGGTTGAGTATTGCAGACACTTTTTGGTCCGTGGAGACAAACATAGTCGGTCTTGGTTGGTCTTGTGATTGTTATCATCCCTACCATTAATTTGCTCTGGATTTCACGTGTGTTTGAACCAGTATTGAGAAAACACCTGGCAATTACGATGAGCATCTGACATGTTCAAGAAAGACTTCCAAGGAACATTTGTGCAACTGTCCATGGACCGTAGCTCTGCCGTCCTTTGGTCCTCCTGCTTCCCTTGCAGTACGGAATTTGTTTCTTGACAAAAGACACCAGACTCCAAATTATCTACTATCCTGATACTCAGATATCTTCTTCAAAAATCAGTGAGGTACTTGTATACAAGAGTGTTCCAGAAGTTGGAGGAAAATACTCAATGTGTGGAACAGGTTGACAGGTTACAACTCCAAGACAACCATTATCTTCAGTTTCAGGCTGAAGACATTTGATTCTGATGTGTTGTCAACATCCAGGACAGGTGGACCTGGGAACTAGCTGATTTCCTGGAGTTGGGTTACTGGCATAAAACCTGTTGCACAGTCTGTGGGGTTCAGTTTTGGTAGAACAGATTTCCCCTGGTTTGCTGATTGTTATTTATCCATTCGATAACATCTTCTTGTTGAGTTACTCCACTGTGAAGTTACTAGTTCTCAGTCTCGTGCTGGTAAGTCAAGACGACCACTTTAGACAGCATGGGTCCACATTAGAAGGAGGTGGAATTCAGGTGAGAATCTAAGGAATCAAAGGCTGTGGCGGACTCCGGCTACACAAAATCCACGATTCACCATTGACTGATAAGGTACCCCCGGCCAATTGGAAACACAAATGGTTTAATTTCTGCCTGTTGTATATTCTGTCTTTTCAGTGACAAAGGAAGAGGAGCGGAAACAACGAGTAAACAAAAAGGGAACAAGCCAAGCAAATGGAAGGGAGTCTTAACATCTAGTGTCACACAGAGAGAGGGTATAACCGATACAAATCTGCCTTGTGATTGGTTGGAGCAATGGCCAAAGGAAAGAAGGTTGAAGGACAGGGACAGACGTCTGGAATCATCGTCCCACCAGAGGGCGGCTGGGGTTGGATGATTGTCGGCAGCTGTTTCCTCACTATCATCTGCAGCCGGGCAGTAACCAGGTGTGTGTATGTATGTGTGTGTATGTATGAGCCCCAGCTGAAATGTTCTCACTTTGAATCTAATTTTCCTTGAAGTTAAGCACAGTCTTGGATAGATAAGTGGATTAGATCTTCTACGTCTGAGTAAAATATTACCTAACTAATAAATGGATGTCTCACCTCCTTGTTTACCTTTGTCGCTGGTCCAACATTGTGGGCGTCCTCTGAGGTTGCCTCACATAATAAACAGGAGTCGTAAAAAAAAATGGGAAGGATCGTGGAGGACAGAACGCTATGGCGGGTGAATTTAAAGATCTGAATGGCCGCCATAAATTGATAACCAACTGATTTATATAACTGCCTTATCAATTCTGGTAACTCAAGTCTTTAAGGGGCCATCTAACATGCACGTTTCATCACTGCTGGCAGGTAGAAAAGTATTTCACAGCTGAAACAAGTCGTCATAAAATGGGTTGCCTATCTCAAAGGATGATTATTTTCCGGAACAGGTGCTAATGAAGAAATCTCAAACAGCCTGATTCTGAAACCAATCGATCTCACATTACAGTGAAACACAACACCAATATGTGCTTTAAAACAATTTGAGGTGGGAACTAGTCAATGAATATGATCATGGCTAACTTTTGACCATAATTTCCTGACAGTGTAATCTGAGTTTTCTCAATCACTGTTCATGTGGCAACAATGCCACATGAAATTTGCCAATTCAATGCCTGGAAGAGAATTAGCTGAGCTGTCAGCTGATTGTGGGGCTGGCCCTGATGGTAGCTGCTATCAGCTGATGTAGGCCAATGCCGGCCAAGCTCAACTCTTTGGCTTGTGTCAGCTAATGCTAATCAAGCTCCATTCACACAAAGCCAAATTTCCAAAATATAGTCGAACACTTCTTCATTCTACAACAACAGGACAAGCAGACTAGTTTACTTCCAGCTTTTTTTGATGACTAATTTTTTTTTATTTTTTACATTTCGTCCAATCTCCCCTCTCTCCGGATCAAGATGTCTTTCCATATTCTTTGTCGAGTTCCAGCTGCACTTTGAGAAAGGTTACTCTGCCACGTCCTGGATCAACAGTTTAATCGACTGCACCACCATGTTCTGTGGTAAGACCATCACTTCCAGACACTCAACCATCAGCCATTGAAGAATTCATAATCTTTATAGACTGTGTTTCCAGCTCCACTAGGTGGTCTCCTTGAGAGCCATGTCTCCTGCAGAACCACGGTGATGCTGGGAGGTCTTCTCGCATCTGCTGGCCTGATCCTCGGCTCCATGGCTACCTGTCTGGAACATCTATACGTTTGCTTGGGCATCCTCTCAGGTAAGCAGCTCACCCACCTGGGTTCTGTATATGCTGCAATGAAATAGAAAAATTGACTACTTGCATTTTACGACCAGAGCTAAAGTCAAAAATGTTCTATTTGGGACACACTCTGTGATATGATATCATAAAGTTAATAATATAGTAAAGCTAAATGTTCAACTCCAGGCCATTTTCTCCATCCTATGCAGGTGTAGGCTTTGCTCTCTCCTACACACCAACCTCAGCAATGGTTGGGAAGTACTTTGTTGAGAGGAGAGGCCTGGCCTACGGCATTGCACTCTCTGGTAAAGACATCCTAAGTTGTTACCTTCTCATTTACATCTTACTTTTATATCCTCTCCCCTACTCCTACATTTTTATTGCTTCATTTCTCCTCTTGCTTGGGCTCTTTTTTTTTTTCTATCTTTCTCTGGCCTGGGTGACTTTCCCCTTCCTTTTCCCTCCTTTGCCTCACTTCATCCCATCAAATCCAGTTTGACTTCGTCTTCAGGTAACGGAATTGGAACATTCCTACTGGCTCCCGTATTCCAAATACTTGTCGAGCATTACTCCTGGAGAGGAGCGCTGCTCATCGTGGGAGGATTTGTGTCCAACTTGTGTGTCTGTGGCGCTCTGATGAGGCCGCTGAAACCGATAGGAGGTGAAAAGTAAGTAAGCGCAGCAGTTAGCAAATTATATCAAATAAGTTTCTTTTCATTTATGATACAACTCCACCTAATGTGATTATAGTATTGATTAGTTTATTGGCTCTTCTGTCAGATGATGTATTCTCATAGAACGATACCCTTGTTAGTGTTTATGTGCTAGTTGTGGACCAAAAACAAGGATCTATTTAGTATTAAAATAGCATCCACATCTTTGCAGCTCGGTTAATATTCTGATTCCAATAATCTTGAAATAAAACGTTAAGAACAAATCTGTAACAAGTTTATTTCTCTGATTGATTTTTTTTTATCTTCTCCATCTTCAGGATATTGGAAAACACCATGGGAAACCTGGAAAATGACAAAACGAAAGTGGACCTAAAGGACATTGAAAAAGAGGGTGCTGGTCACAGCCCAAATCAATTGGAAATTACCCACTTTAAGGATCATCAAGGTCAACTCATAGCCAGCTTTTCATATGATAAGAACAAACTAGGACAGGAGAAAGTGGGATTTCTCTCAAGCTTTAGCCTTCCTGATTCAAATTTAGCAGATCGGAAGCTAGTCGAGTGTATTTTACTTAACAACAAGCTAACAAAGACAGTGTTAGGGGAGACTGGGCCCTCAGATCCTAACATACCAAATGGTCACATAATTGAGGATTTGAAGCAGAAAGAAAACTTAAAATTGAGCGACAAGACAACTGACATGGACGACCCGGAACTCAGTGAAGAACAATCAACTCATCATTTAGATGAAACAGCTAGCACACAACTGGACTCTATCTCAAACTCAACAACCACATCCAGTTTTTGTCTCACGTTCAAAGAGAGGTTTGGATTTCTCCGGTCACCCAGGTTCCTGGTTCTGGCTCTGTCAGTCCTGTTTCTGGCATATGCCTGCATTTCTCCAGTGGTTTATTTGGTTCCTTATGCCCTCAGTGTGGGGCTTGAACCCCAGCAGGCTGCGCTGCTCATTTCTGTATTTGGAATAGGCTCCATCGTGGGTACTGTCACCTTCGGATGGATCATGGACAGAGAGTAAGTAGTGGCTTAGTGCCTCTTGCTTTACAGTCAGTACCTCCATTCTTGAACTTTGAACAGATTATGGACCATGAGCTGAAAGTTCCTGCTGAGTTTAGATTAACAGCAAGGAACAATTAGTCCAGCTAGCTGGGCAAGCTGAACAAGTTGTAACGATAAAAGGACAGGAGACACATTCCTGCATGACACTCAAGTATAATTGGGTGTTTACCTGTGAACTAAATTACACCTCATTAATTTAAGCCATTCACTGACAGATGCTCCGGCCTCTCCATAGGTGCGTGAGGAGGTACCGCCTGCAGAGCTTCATGGCGGGGATAAGCTTGGAGGGCTTTAGCTGTCTGTTCTTCCCCCTCATTCAGTCATTCTCCATCTTGGTCCCATTTTGTATGGTCTACGGCTACTTTGAGGGGGCGTACACGGTGCTCATTCCAATGGTGACCGCTGATGTCGTTAGCCCCAGCTACTTGACCTCGGTGCTGGGTGTGATGTATTTTATGCATGGCATCCCCTACCTGATCAGTGCACCAATTGGAGGTAATGGCTCCTAAATTTAAATTATAACTACTGACTGTTAGTTTGTTATAAAGTGATGTTTGGCGTTTACGTAAAATATCACACTCTACGCTGATGATATTCTATTGTATGTCTCACCTCCATTGCTTGCTTGCTGAGGTGTAACACGTGTTTGCTGTTTCTCTCTCTCCAGGTTGGTTAATTGACAGGACAGGAAACTACACAGCAACCTACATCCACAGCGCAGTGTTCTTCTTGATCAGCGCGGGGGTCCTAGGAGCTGCTATGCTAGCCAAACGCTGCTGCAGGACCAAGTCTAAATCAGCTGTTCATTCGAATCAAAGACATATGCATGCAGCTGAAGCCGAACAAGGAGTTGTGTGACAATGTGCACTTTGTTGCTGCTGTTATGTAGGTTTACAAAGAATATAGGAAAGGTGCATTTGTGATGTTCATCATGCACAGTTTATTTGTTTTGGGCATCACACCTTGAGACCTGTCATAGACTGTCAGGGCGTAGCTTTAAATTCTTAGTCTAAAGTTTTTTGGGGGGGTTTGTGTATTTTTTTTGTTTTTGTTTGTTTTTGTAGATGTTGTGTTTTGTTTTTGTTTTTGTTTTGTTTTGGAAACACTTTTTTTGCCAATAGCATGGCAAAGCCAGAGTACTATATCTTTGTTTAAACAAGGGATAGTAGCTACCACGTCACAAACAGATGGCACAATATTTTTTGTCTCCTTCGGATAAGACAGGTGATGCTGTCCCCTGCTGGCTTAAACAAATTTTGTTACTCTAGAGGTACAAGTATAGGAATCGGTACCGAATGTCATATCACGAGGTATTGATTCGGTGAATGAACCAATGAATGGTGCTGAATCCTATATTTTAGGATGAATAAATATTTTTTGTGATGTGTTTTTGAGAGACCTAAAGAGTTTCATAGGTTTAAAAATGTAAAATTCATCTGAATATATTAGAAAATAACACAGAAATCATACATACACACTCACGCACACAATCACAGAGCATCCATTATTGTTAAATATTGATTATCTGCACCTTTTTCTTAAGTGCGCATTTATTTTTATCCACTAGAGGGCAGAAGTGCAAAGCTACTGTGTTCAGTCCATCTGCGACCTCAATTCGTTCATCTTTCATACCTAAAAAACAAACAAACTTTGCACTCAAAACTAATTTATTTGACTTTTTTTCGTTTGAGATCAATAAAAAAATATTTTCCTAGCTATCGAAAGTATTTTGAATGTGCAAGCAATGCGTGTGATCAAATGCGAAGTGTGCGTGCGTGTGCGTGTGTGTGTGTGTTTCTGGCAGAAGTTTCCACTGTGTAGGTGAACACGTGGGAGGCAGGTAGAGGAAGGGTTTCCTCTGAGGTTGGAATCCCCGAACACAGAAAATCGAAAACAAACGCACCTCCTGCCTGACGCACGCGAACAGGTGTCAGGTTTATGCATGGTCAGGTTGTAATTACGTCATTAAACAGGATATTTTAGGACGATCCCACACCGCATTTGAATCACCTCCTCATCTAACAGTTACAAAGCGACGTTCATACAGTCCTGAAGTCATGCAGCCATGATGCATAGTCTGTGAACGCATTATAAGCGTGCATACATAAGCGTCGCGGGTCAACTGAGGTTACAGACTGCTAATCCAAACAGGAGTGGATATGGTGTGTGTGTGTGTGTGTGTGTGTGTGTGTGTGTGTGTGTGTGTGTGTGTGTGTGTGTGTGTGTGTGTGTGTGTGTGTGTGTGTGTGTGTGTGTGTGTGTTTGTTTTAGTAATGTCTGGCGGTCACAGGTTGTTTTTTTAGAAGTGACGCCGGTTTGGACCTCGCATTTTCATATTCCAGATCAGCATCGGGTTTGCCCTTTGCTTTTGTCTCTTATGGTGTGTGAGCCATTGTCCGCTGACGCGCAGATGCTGCTGCCAGCCGATAACAGCAGGAGAAAATGATCAATATCCAAAGATCAGACTGAAAGGAAGTCACAAAGCTCTGAATGTTTTATTATAAAATAAGGATTTATTTGACATGTTTTTGCTGCTGTAGACAAACCGGGCTCGACTAGTTTAACTATGTCAGCCAGGAAACGTAATCTCTCTCCCTCTAACACGCACACCTACACACATATACACAAAAAACACACACACACGCACACTTTACACCTGCATTGTTGGTTTACACCAGATTCCCTTGTCGATAAAGTTTTGTCATGCTGCAGCCAGGTGTGTGTGTGTGTGTGTGTGTGTGTGTGTGTGCGCGTGTGTGTGTGTGTGCGTGCGTGTGCGTGTGCGTGTGTGTGTGTTTGCATGCCACCACATCACTCATACATAATTCTCTGTGGGGAAGACAAACACTCTGCGAAACACAAGACGCTCCTGAGGGAGCGAAGATGAAAAGGACACAAAGGGAACACATGTAAACACACACACACACACACACACACACACACACACACACACACACACACACACACACACACACACACACACACACACAGACATCTAAATTGTGTACACTCCCTCATGAGTCTAGACTTTATTTGTCTGCACAGCACTTCCTGATCTCAAACTGGGTTTCTATGTTCTCCCCGTGTCTGCGTGGGTTCTCTCTGGGTTCTCCGACTTCCTCCCATTGCAGTTTAGGTGAATAAGTAACACAGATTTGAGTGTGTGCATGAGTGTTTGTTCATCTTTTGTGTGGCCTCGTGCAATCTTGGCGTCTCATCCGGAGTGTACCCCATCTCTCACCTGTAGCCGGCTAGGATGGACTCTTATAGATGGATAAGTCTTGGTTGAAGATGAGGCGATTGTGGTCGTCTCGTCTACAACAAAATAGATCGATGGATGGATAAACTGAAAAAAACCAACTCCTTATTTCAAATAAATCCATCTGGTCCTTTAATGTCTTTTTATGCATGATTTATGTGGCTGTTTTTAATATTTATCTAATTTGTGCTCTCTTTTCCAAGTAATTTGTGGCTTCATATCTGGAATCAGCATCTCTACCATGAAGGCTTAAGAGGCTGTGTTGACACAATGGTTTCTGCCACGCACCAAAACAGTTTCGTCATCATCCATGTGACTGTGGTTACATATCTAGAATCTAGAATTTTAAAAAAACTTACTGGGGTTATGTCACATATTCTTTCCTTGTATTGGAAAAAACTTTCAGTTATGATGAGAAAACCAAGTTTATTAATAAGTTAAGAAGCATTTTAATATTGTGCAGTGTGTAATACGGTTGAAGACCATGCTTAACTACATTTAGTCAATATATACACAGCAATATGATATTATTTCCCTTGAAATAAGAGACATGCATTATGTATTTCTGTCTTTTGGTGAAAGATTAGCTGTGATAATATATAAATCACAAAAAGCCTACATAAAGGATTAGCATGATTAGCTAAGAATCATGGCGGAGCTGTACGTCTGACCCAGACTCAACTTTCTGACCTCCAATGTGATTTCTCTCACATTAAAGCCTTGGACTTTTCATGTACAGAGATATAACATTGCAATTCTATTAGTCATGAAAGGCTCATCTGTAAATGACATTCTCGTGCCAAACGAGGGCATCTAGTAGACTCACATACCATTGAATAAAATCCTTTTTACACATAGAATGTCCCCGAGCGAACTTTTATTTATTCATCTTGATTAAACCAACAGGGATGTCAGTGTGAGATTTTAGAATTGCATTCAGGTTTCCCACACACAAAAAAAGTGTTGCCTTGTGTGGCATCAGCATTCTGTGTGATGTTGAAGTCATGCATGACTCTGGTAGTTTAATTAGAAAATTGTTATAAAAAAGGAGAGATTATTCTTTAAATATTAGGCTAGTTAGCCATATCCTTAATTCATAATATATTATATTACTATATTTTTGCTTTATTATTTGACCTTTGACCTCTCATGGGGCTCCAGTTGTTTACTCAACCACACTCAGTGTTTCTGCATTGTTACCCAGCAGCCGTTTGCTCGGGGTGTTGAACATCTCTTAATGCACCTTGATAACAAAGGCATGTGAGCTGTGTGGGTGTAGTGTGATGTCTGTTCCACAAGGTACATACGATATGCATGTATCTCAATCCATGTGTGCACGGCATGTTGCCTCTGCGTGCATGCACCTCTGTCTTTGTTGTGTGTATATGTCAGTACGGTTTTGTGTTTTTGGTTCTGTGTCAGTGGAGGAAACCAATTTTCCACTCTTCTTGTGGAAACCCTGAGTTCTCATTTTATAGAGTAACTAACTTAGTTATCCTAAAACCACTCCATTCAAAAACGGTAAAAGAAAAGAAAATTCAAGTAAAGTTTGTTTTTAAAAACAAAAACATAAAAAAGCCGGATTCAGAGTCAGCTGTTTTCTCATTTTCTTTGTGGACACTGAGCTAAAGAGGTAACTCTCTGACCACATGCTGATAATTTTCCAATAACCATTTCCCCTCTCTCTAATAATAAAAGACGACTTTTTCTTCTGTTTGAAGATTTGCTATCCAGTGACCCTTCAATTAATTTAACAATTTAATTGTGGCTGTTCTGATGTGCCATTTGCTTTGATGTGCCATCTTCAGTCCATAAATGTGATATAAATCTAATCATCTCAATGGAGAGGTTTGAAAATACATAAAATAGGTGAAAAATCATAGAAGTTACTTAGGAAAGAAAACAAAAACATAGTTATGAGCAGAACACTTCTTCTTCTTCCCTACTAAAATGCCCTATTTCCAAGGAGTTTGAGGACCCCTTGTTATAAAAGTCCATCCCTGAGTCTGAGACTGCAACTGAGAAATTAGAATTCTGGTGTTTAAGATGCATTTTGAATATAAGGATGAACTTCTTTTTTTTCTTTTCGCGATGTCCTGTTAGGAGTCTCCACAGTGGGTCATCTTTTCTAATACCAACCTATCTTCTGTGTCCTCCTCTCCAACACCGACTGCTCTCGTGTCTTCCTCACTACATCCATCCACCTTCTCTTTGGCCTCTCGTTTGTTCAATTGGTTGAACAGATATTGGTTGATTTTTTTGTTTGAACTGTTCCTTTAATTTCGCTGCTGGAGAATGTTGAACGCCTCCTCCCTGGCTGTAGCATTACAGTACTTCTGGATAAAATACAGTGCAGGTTAAATATTGACTCAGTCGCTCAGCAGTGTTGCTGCACTTCCCAGAGGTTACCAGTAGGGGTCAGTAAATATCACCCTCTTGTCTTGAGGTACAATCAAAAAGCAGATTGAAACATCCAGGATTGCTTGAATATTGTTTGAAGTTGAAAATCTGAAAATCCCAATCAAATATCCAAATGGCTGAAACACTGGGATTGACAGTTGTCATTCCATATTTGTCAGGATTTATTAATCCTGCAGATCAGACTTTACTTAATCCCTTTAAGTAAAGATGTGAGGTGTTTCTGCTGGTTTGTCTGAGCCGATCACAGAGCTGCTCTGTTCAGGAAGGACAAACAGTACGCTTGATGCACTCCAGCCAAACACGACACAGTATTTAATTAGCACAATGCACGACATAAGGGTTCCGTGAGTGTGTGTGTGTGTCTGTGTGTGTATGTGTCTTTGTGTGTGTGCTTGTCTGTCACTACTGTTTGATCACAGCAAAGTGAGAACAACTGAACTAGCAAACTGCAGGAGCTGATCAACAAGCAGAGCACACAGCCATGTTTTGTCTTTGTTCGGTACGAGTTATCCTGTTTCACCGTTACGAACCAGATGGAAATTATTAGACGTCCCTCCAGATGCTTCAGATACAGATCGAGGGAGACGGAGGGAAAAAATAGCAAGATGTGGAAAAAGAACAAACAGGCCAAGGAAGAGATTAGCCTGGCTTTGTCACAACGGACATCGTCCCATGTAATCAAACGAGCCTCATCCGTGAACAAATCAGAAAACAAAGCCACGTAGTGTGTCTGAAAAATTCGGGTCATTCAAGTGCATCAAGGAACACGCAGGAATGCACCGCAGATTGAATGATGGGCACCAATGGGCAGCGAAATCATCACAGCAGCACATAGTTTACAAATAGCCGAGCTAACTATAAAGCTACAGAAGCAGATTGGCGCCAACCGTGTTTCAGGTTTTGTGTGTAAATTTGTTAACGGCTAGTGGCTACTAGTTTACCGTTAGCCCCATCCAGTTTTTTGGATGTTTCAGAAAATCATCAGAATGATTTGAGGAAACGATATGAACATCAGTGAGTTTGGGAATTTTTCTGAGGTGTGACATTATGGACCCCATGCCTTTGATATATAGTTTTATGTTAATTTTTTTTTAACAAAAATACTAAAATTGCAGCTCAAATTCTTTACAAATCTCTTCAAATTTAGTGTTAATTTACACATTTTAAAATTTTTCTTTAGTAAAGAAAACATAATGTTCAAAAATAACTTATTTGTTGTTGTTGGGTAAGAGGAATGATGTCATGTACTCCAAACAAACTGCATTAAACAGGTTTATTGATGATCATTTCACGTGCTGCGTGGAACCAAAGCAGGATTTCATGCATCATTTCATTTTACATACATTTCACAACTGAGCACCATATACTGACGTCACTTTACTGTCAGTGACCGCGCTGCACTCTAGAAATGGATTGGAGCACCACATTATGGAACATAGTGGTAAAATCCCCCTCCATTAATACTAAATCGACTCCTGCTTGAGTAAGACTTCTGCATTCAGGCTTCCATGTGGTGTCCAGTCATTTGCATCCTTGAATGAATGTCTGCACGAACCGGATAACTGTGTACATAATCTCAGATTTATCTTTAAATCCGTGAGAAATGAAGCATCAGGAGGACATCTCTGATGTCCATGAAAACAGATCAGGGTCAGTAAAATAAAAATCTACGTCATGTGTCAAGATGGACGGATGTTAGAAGAGCAGAGGCATCTTCTTCTCTTCCTCCCCCCCTGCTGTCTGACACCATGCTGTGACCTTTCACAGCATGGTGTTAGGTTCTCAGAGTCACAGTGTCATTGTGTCCTGACCTCTCGCATTACAACCACCAATATGGACACACACACACACACACACACACACACACACACACACACACACACACACACACACACCCACACACACACACACACACACACACACACACACACACACACACGCACACGCCGCTGGTCCAGGTGGTCAGTATTGTCTTATCGGGGGAGGAGAATTGGCTCTCCATTAGCAATCAATGGTGGGTAGTCCAGATGTGTTAAACACACACACACACACACACACACACACACACACACACACACACACACACACACACACACACACACACACACACACACACACACACACACACACACACACTTTGAGGACACTGATTGAAAAGAGAATGTGAATCAGAGTTCCATTGTCTGTCACGTCCTTTTGGATTTCATTCATATTCGGCTAATTAGACCAAACACATTTTGATTTTGGTTTGAGTGTAGAAAGTATTCGCTTCATAAATCAGATAATACTTTCAATTATAATTGCTAAAACTCTTCATTGAAAGGAGCTAACTTAGCAAAATTGAATGAACATCAAAGGTTTCCATCCCATACTGACAACCAGCTCATTAGATTGAGGGATAAGTCAGTTTTCTTCATGAGTCTCATTATATCACATCCTGACCCACATCGACTCAAACAGGAAGAAGTAAACACATGTGACCTTTGTAAACATAAAGAGAGTACACAAGTACCACCTTGTTTACAGTACAATATGAACAAAAAGAGTAAACCTGTCATCGAGGATCATATTAACAGATTCTCAAACAGATTCAAGTGTAGTTTCTGTTCCCCTGTCGAACTGTACAATAATAATACTAATAATAATAATAATAATAATAATAATAATAATAATAATAATAATAATAATAATAATAACAGGAAGAAGAAGAACAAATTGATTTGATTTTTAAAATCATATACAAAAGTGTCTGCGTGGGTTCTCTCCGGGTTCTCCGGCTTCCTCCCACCTCCAAAAGCATGCACTTCAGGTTGATTGGCCGGTCCCAAATTGACCATAGGAGTGAGTGTGTGTGTGAATGGTTGTTTGTTTCTATGTGGCTCCGCGGTACACTGGCGTCGTGCCCGGAGTGTCCCCCGCCTCACGCCCTGAGACTGCCAGGATAGGCACTGGCTACCCCGCGACCTGCGTTAGCGGATTAAGCGGGTTGGAAGATGAATGAATGAATGAATGAATATACAAAAGTATATATATATACAAAAGTCGAAATACAAGATAGTCAAGTTGACACAAAAACAAAGAGATTCACGCAAACAGGAATTCACATTCCAAAAACGAACAATAATAGTAATCATAATAATAACAATGGTAATAGTAACAATAAGAAGATGAAGATGAAGATTTTTTTTGATTTATACAAAAAAACTTTAATCACATTCAAACATTTTGCAATTTTACATTAGATGAAGCACTAAAGTGCCTCAGAAGAAGATTTTTTTCAAAAAAAACTTCAATCACATTTAACATTTAGAACATTTAGAACATTTTACAATTTTTCATTAGATGAAATTTCAAAAACACTAAACACTCAAAAACATTAAACACCAATAAACAAAGGGAAATACAATATAAAAATTAGTACATTATAACAGGAAGTTTGCAAAAGTGAGGTGGTCATCAACTAAAGTGCATAGGACATTTTTGTAACACCAGATGTTCCTAAAGTTATTCAGAAGAAGAAGCTTTTATTTATACAATCATACAATGACATTACAAGGTTAGTGTGGATAGTTATTACCTGTTATTATTTATTCTCATGTCACAGCTAAAGTATTTATTACAACTGTGCAACTCCTGACAACCACCTGCTACACGTTTATGTTTTGCAGCTGTCAGACCCCACATGTTTGAATTCACATCCTTTGTTTCACATGGAGATTTGTGTGTTTGTGTGTGTGTGTCTGCGTGTTCTCAGATAAATGGAGGCGTCTGATCGATGAGCTCCTCTGCCTGTGGTCGCTCAGGGTCTCGCTTTGAGTCATGGGTCTCTGGTGCTGACAAAAAGTCTCCTTCAAATGGGCAGGACTATTTTCTACCATGTTTATCTCAGCGCCGCAGAACAACAAGAACATCTTTGTGAGAAAAGTAAGTGGAACAAATCATAAGAACTGTGAACGCAGCAGAGATAATGCAAAGATTTCATTTACGACTAAAGGTTTAAACTAACTGACTTTCCTCTCCTGAGTATGGAGAACCCGGATGAGGTGAAAGAGACGTTTCTGCCTGTTTTCCCACACAGTTTCTGAGTGGT